>NW_026916999.1:0-50000 GCF_035046485.1 Aedes albopictus
CTACACATAGAGAACACTCTTTATTTGATTTGTTTTGGGAGATTAAATTTGAAAAATGTTGAACACTGCAGTTGAAAATACATGAAATTACAAGGGCCATGCATACTTTTAGGCGTTTATCGGATTAGATTTTTGCCCCAATATATAAGTCTTTTTTCAATTCTTTTTGAGTGGTTATCATCTCTCTCACTTGTTTAGAGCTGTATTGTATCTTTACGGATCAGAATATAAAAACAGCGTAGAAGTTGTGCTGAAATAGAACTTGAGAAAATTATCAGATATTGTGGACCTACAAGATCCCATCACAAATGTGTGTAAAATTTCTTAGTCTGTCTGACTGTCGTTGGTAAAGAAGTGTGTTAAATATATGAAAAACTTCATATGCCACTTTGCGTTAGTTGGGTGATTCATAATTGTTTTGTTCTTTGTTCTGAATATAAACAAGTTGACCGAACTGGACACATACTTACACCAAAACCTCCATTTAGGTAATGGGTCGGGACTGCCTAAATAGAATTTTTACCTAAATGGATTCATTACCTAAATGGATTCAGTTCATTACCTAAATGGAGTACAAGGTTGCAAAGAAGTTTAACTAGGGAGAGTAACTCGAATAGGAGATTTAAAGATGGTCATGCGGAGTTTCAGAGAACTTTCAAGGGAGTTTTTGTAGGGGAGGGGCTTCAGGGGCGTTTTCGGGGGTTTTGAAGGGTCTCAGGTGAGAATTGTCATGCAAATGACTAGCTGGGCGCGGAACACAAAAAACCCTGAAAAATTCCGCCAGACTGAAAAATTGTTGAATGTCGGGTCAATGTCGGGTAAATTTTTATCGTATGTTGGGCCACTGTTGGACCAACATCGAACAACTGTTGGGTCTATGTTGGGTTTGGAGGCCAAAATAAAAACAGGTGAATGATAGGTTAATGTCGGGTATGACGTCATCAATCATAAGTACTCCAACTGTTCTGAACACAACCAAATTCTATTTAGGTAACGTTACCTAAATGGAGGGACCTAAATAGATTTTACCTAAATGGATCCTACCTAAATGGAGGTTTGAGTGTACAAACAAATGTGAGTTTCTTTAAAACTGGCGACGGATGGTGTCGACATACCTGAAAGAAGAGATAATGAAATCATGAGTGAACTTGACTTTATTTTATTAAATTCGTATGATGGTCATTAACAGAGTTTATAAATGTGTTTACAGAACGCTGAGCTGCGACTTTGTTTAAATGGAAACGTTACGCTGCGGCTCCGTGGTCGTGCGGCTAGGGTCACCAAGCTCTTAGTCGCATCGTGCTGAGGAGCGCGGGTTCGATTCCCGCCGCAGCTGTCAGGAAAAGTTTTCGGCTGTGCCACTGGGCGTTGCATGCTAGTCCGTTGTCTAGTGTCGTGCTTCCTTCAAAGAGCGAAAAGCTCACTGGAAGCATTGAACGTGTCCGTGTCTTTTTTTTAAGATGAGAGAGGCTGTAAGTGCTAATTCTCATAAGTGTGACTGAGGAAGAGAAGATATTCAAACATTTCTTTGCGTGACGTCATCAATGAACGTTTATTTGTTGATGCAATAGATAAAAATAGGGAAAATATACGAAAAGATGAATCGTTGGAAGCACAATAAATCATATTGCTGGCGATCAATATTCATATCATGTTCAAACTGTGTAGCACCAAGCTGCCCGTATAAGCGTAATATTCTAAATAGTTTCATTGTTGCATGGAAATAGAAACCCATAAGGTGCATTCCATGTCGCTCACACTTCAAAGCACTGGCACTGACTAGGCGGTATGGAACATCGTAAAACTCCTCCCCTGCTAGACACTGTACACCATGATTATTTATCGTCTCTGAAAGCGATCGAAGGTTCCTGAAAAGTAACGCTAATTGCTAATAAGTTCCCCACGAAAACGGCCCAACCAGATCCGTTCTATGGTAATAAAAGTCAACACTCGAGAACGGTGCTTTACGAGCTAGTGCTAGAACAGAACGCATTGCACGGACGGTGGCACTCATAAGGACTGCTGCAACGACTGACCATAACCAACCACTGAATAGTGCCATATCCGCATGATGACGTTTCAACGGTTGCTCTTCCCATAGTAGGAAACCCGTCTTATGTGTGTGGAATGCGTGCTTCCGTACGGTAGGTACGAGTTAGTGCTCATACGATTGACCTGTGCGTCGTCGCCGTTCAGTTAAGACGCAACCTGTGCTAAACCAACAACAGCGGGCAGAGGCGCGGTGGGAGCATTTGTGGATATTGGGCAAAACAAGGTGGTCAAAAACTTGAATCGAAGCTTTTCAACACGGTTCGATAGGGAAGTGGAACCATCTCGCAGGGGTCCTATTTTGGGTACTTTTCTGCTATAACTACGCCAATTCTGAACCAATTGACACAATTTTTGGAACTCGATGAGAGACGTATAGCATCTAGCCGTGTACAAAATTTTAAGTCAATTGATTTGGAATTGACTGAGTTATAGCGAAGAATGCCCAAAATACTGGCCACTGCTCAAGTGGTTCGCTACCCTATTTCTTTACAGGAGAGCATCTCAATTTATGTTCACTTTATTTGCGCCATACTGTAGCTACGTCCATCCTCGTTTACGCACTATATGCAAAATAATACCCCATCGAATTGGCCTGAAACCCATTAAAACGCCCTAAAATCCCACGAAACTCCCCTGAAGCTCTCCTGGGCGACTCTGAACCTTCTAAAACCTCTTTGAACTCTTCTGAAAGGCTTGAAACGCCTTGAAGCGCCTAAGAAAGCCCACTGTAACCGCACTGAAACTCTTCTGAGAATCTACGACGAACCTCCAGAAACTTTCTGATACACATTGAAACGCCTAAAAATGCAATGAAACGTCTCTGAAATCTCCTGAAACTTCCGTGAAGTTCACCTACCGTGCTGTCAAGGTAAAACCAGAGCTGGTTATTCAGGTTTTCCAAAATGCAGCGCATCCACGTTGGTACGCCCACAAGAAAATGATTTCACTATTGCACCTAATATATAATTATTCCTGAAAACCCCTCCATGCACTATTATTTGATATTTTATTTCTGTAACTATCGTGGAATCCTCCTATTTAATATCTCGTCAGAATGCATCGCTGTTCAGTGCCCACGCATTTATTCAAAAAAAATCTCAGGGATTCTTCCAAAAATTGTTTAGAAATTCCCCCAGGAATTTTCCTTGTGACTTCTTCATGAGTTTCTCAGAAATTCTTCCTGGGATTCCTTAAGGGACTTTTATGGGAAATTTCTTTAAGGATTGCTACATAAGTTCATGCTTGAATTCCTACAAGTATCTCTCAAATATTTCTAAAGGAATTCTTCCAGAAAAAATATCAGATTTTTTTCTAGGAGTTTTTTTTTAATTTCTCTGAAAATTCTTCTAAAAAATTGTCATGAAATTCTTCTAGGAGTTTCTCCAGAGATTTTTCCAAGAATATCGCCAAACATTCCTTCAATAAGTGGAATTTCATGAGCAATCCTTTCACAAAGATTCTTGAGAAATTCCTCTCGGATTTTCCTTTAGGCTTTTAGAAATTCATCCGGAAACTTTTTCAAAAATTATTGCTTGAATTTCTGCAGGGGTTATTCCGGTTTGATTTAATATATTCTGAGAGTTTCCTGTAGAAACTTCAAGAGATTCTGTGGATTTGTTCAGAACTTTTTTCAGGATTTTTTCTACGAAGATGCTTTAAAATTTCTGCAGATTTTTTTTTCCAAAATCTATTTCAAGGAATTTTCAAGAAATTATTCTATGAATACCTGTAAATGATGCTTCATTGGCTCTAGATATTATTTCAAAGATTCCTTCAATAATTCTTTTTATTAATTCTTCACTTGTTCTAGGGTGCTCATGGGTGCGAACAGAATTCTTCTATTTTTTTACAGGTTTCTTTTGGAAATTTCTTCAGGTAGTAGTTTAGGGATTAAGAGATTTCTTCAAGAATTTCACTGGTACCTTTGTCTGCGATTTGGGCAGACATTTTTTAAGAGATTCCTTCGGAAATTTTCTCAACGGATTTTTTCCAGGAATCCCTCCGGAAATATCTGAAGCACTTTTCCTTGGAATTACTTGCAGAGTTACTCCAGAAGTCTATCACGACTTTTTTCTTTCAAATGAAGAAATACCTCAAGGTGTTTCTTCAGATATTATCCCACATTTTATCCTAGGCATACATCCAAAGGTAACTTCTGAAATTACTTCAAGAGTTTTTGTCCAGAAATATCTCCTGAAAGTTTTCAAAAAGTTATTTTAAGAGTTTTCAATGTTTTCAAACAAGTTTGTTCAAGACCATGCTCCAAGAAATTAGACATTCCTTCAGAGATTCTGAAGGATCTCAAAAGACATCCCATGATATATCGAATGAATCCAAAAAAGTAACTTTAGGAATAAAATTCCAGTAGGAATTTCTGCAGGAATCACTGAAGTGAATTTTCAAAGAATTCTTGGATAAATTCTGGGATGAATTTTGGAAAGAAATATTTGTAAATTTTTTTGATTTGTTTTTGAAAAATTTCATGGAAGAACTTTTGAAGATATCCCTTGCTGAAATTCCAAAAGAAGTGCCTAGAATTCTGAAGAAATCTCTGGAGATAAAAATATACACTCGAATGAGTTTTAAGAGGAATTTCAGAAGAAATCTTCAGCAGAATCGCTATAGAAATTTAGGAAAGGGCTTTTGAACGAATTCCTCCAGGAATATCTGAAGAAATCCCTGGGAAATTCTTGAAATATTCTCGGGAGGGATTTCTTAAGAACATTCTGAAACCATTTTATAAAAAAATTTCCGAAAAAATCGTATAATAAAATTTTCGGAGGATTTCCTAAAAGTGTTCCTGGAGAAATCCGTGAACAAATTTCTGTAAAACATCCTGTAGTTATACCTGGAGAAATACATAGATAAGCGTCTGCAAAGATCCCTTAAAAACCTTGAGATATTACTTAAGAAATATTCATCAAATTCTTAGAAAATGTTTTTATATAAATTTCCTAAATTATTCGTGGTGAAATAATTGGAGTTATCTTTGGAGAAAATGCCGGATAAGTTTCTGGAGAAATACACGAAGGAAAAGGAATTTCTGGAGGTAATTTCGGTATGCTCTCCTGCAGGAATTTCTGCAGGAATTCCTGCGCGATACACTGAAAGTAATAACGTAAGAATCTATAGAGGAATTTCTACAAGAATGAATCCTCCTAGAAATTCATGAACACATTCATGCGAGAGTTTTCAATGGAATCTCTAGAGCAATTCCTGAATAAATCTCTGGTGGACTTTTAAAGAAATATCTGAAAGAATTTTTGAAGAAAGCTCTTGAAAATATTCTGAAGAAACCACTGAAAGGCAAATTTTCAATATCACAAAAGAGATTCCTTATGCAAATATGTAAGAGCAAAAGAATTAGGAACCTTTTACTTTCTTACATATATGAGGGCGCCAAGGTCGTACCAAGAGAAGCGATTTTTGGGTCGAACCCCACGCATCACCCAAGTTCCTAAACCTAAAGTTTCCCGAAATATCACGAAACGCCTTTCAAACCCTCTGGAATCCCCGTGAAGCTCACCTAAGAGTCTTGAACCCCCCTACTACCTCTCTGAACCCTCCTAAACGCTTTGAAGTGCCTCTGAAACGTTTCTGAAAACGCTCCCGGCTTGGAACGCCTCCTGAAATCGCCCTGAAACTCATCTAAGAGGCCACAAAGCCCTCTAAAACCCCTCCAAATCTCCTGAAACGACTCTGAAATCCCGCTGAAGCTCACTTAGACCTATAAATGCCCCTGCAAACTCTCTGAAACCTTCTGAAACGTCACGAAATGTCTTGAAATGGCTCTGGTAATGAATCCATTTAGGTAAAAATGTATTAAGGCACATTAAATTTAGGCCATAGAGAACAGACGTTTAACCCTCGTCGTGCATTGGGGTCATTATGATCCCTAAACGTTCACTAGGTCAGCGAGGTAAGCGCAAGCTAATGCACGAAGAAGGTTAAGCTTGAACAAATATACGTCAAAATCATGTGTAAAGGATCTAAGTGTGCCTCAACGCCACCAACGGAGACTGCCCCACATATAAAGTCGATTGGACCCCACGATGGCAGTGTTCTTCGTTGAAATAAACAAAGCGACACGAGCGCCAAACGGCCAAAAAACGGCGAGCACTGGAAACAAAAATGACAACACAACAATGTAAGTGATGAGACGCTGGCGGGGGGGGGGGGGGTCGAAGCATAACGACATACTCTGATATGACCGTTACAAAGTTTTACACAAGGCAGAAAGCAAAGATAGACGTCTGTTCTCTGTAATTAGGAATTACATTAGGTGATGTAATGAAAGTTCCAGAGTACGCAGCAGGACTTCAAGCAGCAATGCGAAGGCGGAAGATCTGGTTGGACTATCGGGCTGAAAGCAGAGACTATCGGAAGTCCAGTAGGGTATCGCGCTACTTGGGCGTTGGCTTCTATATTCGTCTGTTTTCCACTATAACTCAGTCTATTTTGAACCAGTTGACTTGAAATGTTGTACACGGGTAGATACTATACCTATCTCCCCGCATTCCAAAAATTGTGTCAATTGGTTCAAATTTGACTGAGTTATAGCGGAAAACAGACGAAAATATAAGCCACCGCCCAAGTGGCGCGATTCCCTACTGTATTCGTTAATGAAGTTCAGTAGTGAAACTGGGTCCAAGGTATTACAATCTGAAATATTCAGCAACAAAGCCGAAGCAAAATTCCATTTCTTCAGGGGTTGCGGGGGATTCGTAAAAATTTAAAGGCGTTTCAGTAGGGTTAGAAAGATTCAAAATTGAACCCGCGGTTCCAAAGGAATTTCAGAGGCGTTTCAATACGTTTTAGGTAACTGATGGGGCACTCCAGAGAGTTTCGGAGGGTTTTTGGGGATTTTAGAGGGGTTGCGGAGGGTCTCAATGGTCTCAAGAAGGTTTCAGAGTGGTTTCAGAATGATTTTAATGCGTTCTAGGGGGTTAGAGTAGGTTTAAGAGGAGCGCTTAGCGTATTCATGTTGCTTCAAGGACATGGAAGATTTAAGGCACATCAGTAGGGTTCAGAGATTTCCAGGAAGCTTCTGCGAGATTCTATGGATTTACGGGAGTTTCAAAGGAGTTTCATGGGTTTTTGGGAGGTGTCAGTGGTGTTTGAAGGTCTTATGGTGGCCCAACGTGGTTTCAGAATGCTATAGATAACATCAGTAAGTGTCTGGTGGTTTCACAAGGAATACAGGGATCGCCAGGCTCGCAGATCCTACTACCCATACTCAGAAGAGTTTTTGCATACCCTATAGAGGGGACAGTATACAGTCATTGAAATCACTACTTGATGAAACATTGTTACATGATGCTGTACGAGCATGAACTTTTTTCCTCACTTGAGCCTCCATTTAGATGGAATCCAGATCCAAATAGTAAATTTTATTAGGCATCTCCATTTAGGTTACATTACCTAGATTAGGTTTGATTGTGTTCAGAGTGTTTGGGGTACTTAAGATTTGATACAGGAATGGTTTGCGGTAAAGAAGCAGAGAGGAGAGTTAAGGTGCGCATAGAGTGTGTTCAAGAGCGAGAGAGGAGGGGGTTAATGGTGCTCGGAAACTTTCTTAATCATAACTCATCGGATCTACTTGCATAACTTGTGACCGCTCGCTGTACTTTGGATAAGGTTAATAGTCACATATGCTAAAATATCCATATTTTAGCTATGATCTATGAGTTTAATGATTGTGTATAACTCAAAAACTTTTTGGAGCACAGGCCACAGGAATAGTCTAAAGCGACCATGAAACGCTTTGAAACGCCTCTGAAAGTGCCCTATAATCCCCCTGAAGCTCTGGTGAATGTGGTTTTATCTTATTATTTCACCTGCATACGAGCTGCGCGTCCAGCCCACCGTAACCTGCCGTGTTTCATTCGCCCATCATATACTTGGTACAATTCGTAGTTCATGTGACACCGCCAGATACCGTCTTCGAGTTAACTGCCGAGTAATGTTCGCAGCACTTACGTTCGAAGACACCAAAGGCTCTCCGATCAAATTCTCTCAAAATCCACGACTCATGGTCGTATAAAACTGGTCGGAAGAATTAGACTCTTGAACAACACGAGTTCTGTCTTCTTCGTTCGCAGCATACGGGAAAAAAGCTGGTTTCGTAGATCAAAAAAGGCCCGATTCACAGCTGCAATCCGTTTTCTCACCGGGTAACATCATTTTCGCACGCCACACGCCATCAAGATAAACAACTTTGTCCACCAACTACCACCATTTTGTCACCAACGACCGGACCGACGTTGACCACCAGTAATCATGTACTTCATCATGGTATGAATCGTACCTAAGTCTAATCCGCGCAGTCTCCCTCTTAAAGGGTATGAGCGCATCTTCCACGGGCCGACGGTCGATCCCGATGAAGTCGATATCGTCTACGAATCCCAGGAGCATATGCATACACAGTGTTTTTACGTAGTTTATTTTGACCAGCTAGATCATCCCTTAGTGTGGCGGCGGCGGCAATCAGTTGGCAGGTCGTATGTTGACCTCGCATTGGGACGATTTACCTCTGAACGCTATTTAGCGGTTTCCAGTTGATTTATCTTTATATAGGAGGCTAAGCGCAGTTAGGTACTCGCTTAGTGCACAGAGAATATGAGATCACGACTGCGCGTCGTCGTCGGCAGTCGTCACCGCCAGGCACCTGCCGATATGTTATTAAATGCGATGACACCATTGTCTTGTGAGTGCGATTTCGGATTCTGTAATTCCGTGCAATCGGTTCCACCACACGTGACTCATCAGATAGTCAATTGATTGATTTATTATATTTATTGCACGCCTCAGAACAAAGCGTTTTCAAGGGTAAGACCCAAAAACTGCCACAGAAGGTCCGAAAATGGGGGCTCTTTAAAAGCGTGCTACATAATTTGATGACAAACGATTACCAACCAAATTACATCCCATCACAAAGAAGTGACACACCTTGAGCCCAGGACGGTTACAATGCCCGAATAGGATCATAATAACCGAGGAGCACATATTGTACAACTTAATTAAGCTTCCCATGAATCACGAGAAGCAGCCAGCGGCGGCGTTCCTTCCTAGACGACGCACATTTATAAATTATCTCATTCTCTGCGAGAGCATCCGTCCGTTAATTATTCACCACGATGTTGCGAGTTGTTTTCCTAGCATCTCCTGGATTTGAGTCAATCGTTCCCGAGCTTCCGGAGGCATTAACAGTGAGTGATGACCCTCGCCGCCATCTATAATTTACATCTGGGCTTGGGCTAGCCCGTTAACGCGAGATCCGACCTTGACCAAAGACGGCAAATCCCCGGGCCGCCTCGTTCGTCCCTCTCTGCTGCGGTCGGTGACAACTGTGCTAACAACAATGCTTGATCCTTCAAACAGGGCACCGCCGCCGCCCGGACGAGCCGGTTGTCCTCCACTCCCACGCCGCCACATCACACTGTACGGTGATGATACAAAAGATTCGCGGTCGTGCTCACATCTCGCGCGGAATAAATAACAGAAATACCCGACGACCGTACACAAACCTGCCCATTGTAAATCATATTAATAATGAGGAGTAAATATTCTCGCGTCGGTAAATCTCCACCAGCCGGGTAAGTAGGTGAGGTAGGCAGTAGGTACGCGAATCTTTTGATGAGGTCCTGAGAGATGGTGGCGAGTCCTCCTCTGCTGGCTGTTGTTGTGATGCACGCCGATTGTGTTGCGTTGTGGTGGCGTGCGGTAACGAACGACGACAATAATTGGGCCATTTGCCTGCCGGGCACGTCGCTGCAGTCAAACGCTTAATCATTTTCAGCATTGTGTTTACTGTAGGTACACATACGTGTAGGGTAGGTACGACGCAAAAAGAGATTAATAAATAAATTGCCACGATTCGGTTATCCTATGGGATGATCTGACTTCTTGGAATTGGCTTCAATCGGCTCATTGCGGCCTCAAGTACAATTTTGCTTATTATTGAAATCCTGCATCATGTAGATATTCAATCGGGCCAATTTATGTTTATTAGGGTTAGTTAATGCTTGAATGGATGCATTCCATATGTGCCAGAGGGTGATTAAAGGCTAGATATAGGGTAATCCCAGTTCCCATTGAGATAAACAGCCTCTCCAGCAACTCATATTCCTAATTCCCCGTGAAACCGGTCGGGCACTACGAACAACCTTAGGGAAGATCGAATAACCAACTCTGTTGGGAACCTTGATCGTAGGGTGACAGGGATGGGAGCTTAGCTTCTGCAAACTTAGGCGTCTATTCTCCAGGAGAAGCGGCCCAAAACAGCCAGCGCCTGTTCCCCATATAAGAGACATCTGATCAGCGTCCGAGTACCAGGGGAGGACTTGAAGCTCAACTGGGCATCATGGTCCTCCGAGAAGTATGGGGTTGGTGTCCAGCCAACGGCAAAGGCCCCATTCCGAGGTAGGACTTGCGGTTGGAAATACGGTACGTGGATCTCTCAACTTCATCGGGAGCACCCGCATGCTCGCCGATCTATTGAAGGACCGCGGGCTCGATATCGTAGCGCTTCACGTAGTAAGTGGACAGGATCTGTGGGGCGAAAGATTGACGACGAAAGAATGTACAGATTGAGAATTAAGGGCCGATTCTTCAGCTTCAGCATAACAAACGTGCACAGCCAACACTCCGGAAGCACTGATGTTGATAAGCATGTATTATTCGCGCAACTTGAACGCGAGTACGACCGCTACCAAAACCACGACGGTAAGATCATCGTAGGAGATCTAAACGCTCCAGGTAGGTCAGGAGGAGGAATTCAGATCGACGATTTGAAAATTCAGCACCCAAAAACATGGCTATACGAAGCACCTTTTTCGAACACAGCCTCTCTTATCGTTACACCTGTAGATCACCACAGCGATCGAAATTGCAAATCGACCACGTTCTGATTGACTGATGGCACTGCTCCAAAATGATCGACGTCAGCAACGATCGTGGTTTTAACATCGACTCCGACCACTACTACCACTACCACCTGGTGATGGTCAAATTATAGCCAAAACATTCCGTCATCAACAATGTACAACGAATACAGCGCGGACAGTAATGCTGCAGCATGGAATCCAGCAGAACGTGTAAGATTTCCAACAAAAGCCAAACGGATGACCTGCCTCTTTCTAGAGAAAAGAAAAAACCCACCTGGAAGAAGCAGAGTGCAATGAAACGAAAACACGGAAGTTCTACCAGAAACTCAAAGTATTCCGCAAAGGCTTCGTGCCGCAAGCCAAATTTTGCAGGAATAATGCACCTGAATGGCGTGTAGAACATGGGCATGGGTAGACGTGTGCGCCGACTATATTTTGTTCGGCGGCGGCGTGAGGGCTATTTTTGGCCGGCGGCGGCGGTGTCATCGGTGTCACGCCGGTGGCAGCTATCGGCGGCGGCGATACGTCACTGCCACCAGTGATTATACATATTGAGGCATTACCTTTATCATTAGTGCAATGCATATCGCATTACTCCAATGCAAATAAAGGGCAATAAAACATCGCTTGTGCTATAGTTTTTGTTTTGTTTACTCAGAACCTTCAAAAGCTATCAAACTTGATAACAACAACACTATTCATACTAAGGAATCCCCGAATGATTTCAGGAAGGAATCACAATCGCTGCAGGAACTGCTGTATGAAACCCTGAAGAAACTTCTGCAGGAATCTCTGGTGGTTCAAGAATCTCTCTTAGAGAGATCCTTGCAGGGACTTGATAAAAAATCGCTGATTGGAGTTTTATTGGATTCCAGGAGGATTCCCCAAATGAATTGAAGGAATCCCAAGGAAATTACAGCAGGAATTTCAGGAGAAACCACCGAAGGAATTCCAGCGAGAATTCCAAAAGAAATTCGAGAAGGAATACCCTAAAGATTTCTAGCAGGAATCAAAGAAAATTATCCAGGAGAGATATCTGAAGGAATTCCAGGAGAAATCCCTGAGAGAATACTATGAGGAATTTCCTGGTGGATCCTCGAAGGAATTTCAGGAGGAATCCCTAAGGAATTCCAGCAGGAATCCTCGATGGAATTCGACGAGGAATCACCAAAGAACTTCCAAGAGGGAATCCCGAAGGAAATCCCGGGAAATCCAGAAGAAATCCGGACGAAATATCAGGAGAAATCCCCGAAGGGATTTAAGGAGGTATTCTCGAAGGAAGAATCCCTCAGGAGAAACTCCCGAAGGAATTCTAGAAGGAACCCCCGAAGAGACTCTAGGAGGAATCTCCGAAGGAATTCCAAGAGGAATCCCCGATAGAATTAAAGGAGAAATTCTCGAAAGAATTCTAGAAAGAATCGCCCCGCCGGAATTCTACGAGGACTCCCTAAGGAATTCCAGGAGGAATCTCCGAAGAAATTTAAAGATAAATCACTAAGAAATTTCAAGAATGAATTCCGAAGGAAATCCAGAACGAATCCTCAACGAAACAGCAGGAGAAATCCCCGAAAGAATTTTGCAGGAGTCCTCGAAGAAAGTCTAGAAAGAATCCCCAGAAATTGCAGCAGATATCTCTGCAGGAATCCCAGGGGACACCACCGAAGGGAGGAATCTCCGAAGAAATTCCAAGCAGAACATCAAAGATTTTTCAAGAGGAAACCCCATAGGAAGTCCAAGAGGAATTTCCTAAGTAATTCAAGGAGAAGTGCTCAAAGGAACTCTAGGAAAAAATATCAGGAGAAATCCCCGAAGGAATTCCAGGAAGAATCCACGACAGAATACCAAGAGGAATCCTTGAAAAAATCCCAGGAGGAATTCATGAAGGAAGTCCTGGAGGAATCCCCAAAGGAATTACAGAAATAATTTTTAAAGGAATTCGAGAAGAAATCCTCAAAGTATTTCTAGGAAGAATCAACTATAAATATCCAATTCCAATTTCCAAGCGAAATCGAGAAAAAACCCCCGAAGGATTTCTAGGAGAAATCAACGAAAAATATCCAGAAGAAATCTCTGAAGGAGTTTTAGGAGAAATTCCTGAGGAAATTCTAAGAGGAATCACCGAAGGGATTCCAAGAGGAATCCCCGAAAGAATTCCAGAAGAAATTCCTTAAGGAATTCTAGGAGAAATCTCCGGAGGAATCTTCGGAGGAATTCCATAAGGGATCCCCGAATGAATTCAGGGAGGAATCTCCGAGAAATTCGAAGAAGATTTCCCGTAGAAATTTAAGGAGGAATGCCCGACGGAATAGCAGGAGGAATCCCCTAAAATTTCAGGAGAAATCCCCAAAGGAGCTCTAGGAGGAATCTTCGAATTAATTTCAGGGGGAATCCCCAAAAGAAACCCAAGAGGAATCCCTGAGGAAGTCCAGAAGAAATACTCGACGGAATTTATGGAAGAATTCCTGAAGGAATTCCTGGAGAAATCCCCGAAAAAAATACAGGAGAAATCTCTGCAGGAACCCCAGGTGGAACTCCTGAAGGAATTCTGGGAGGAATCTCCGAAGGATTTCCAAGCGGTATACACGAAGGATTTTCAAGAGGAATTCCCATAGCAAGTCCACGAGAAATATCAGAAGGGATTCCAGTAGGAATCCCCGAAGGAATTTCAGGAGAAATCACTGAAGCAATTTCAGGAGGAATCTCCTAATGAATTCTGAGAGAAATCATCAATGAAATTCCAGGAGGAAACTCCAAAGAGGAGGGGAAATCCCCGAGAGAATTTTAGGAGGAATTCCCGAAGAAATACCAGGAGGAATCCTTGAAGGAAGTCCAAGGGAACCCCTGAAAGGAGTCCCCGGAAAAATTACAAGAGATATCCCTGCAGCGATTCCAGGGGGATGCACGAAGGAATTCCGCTAGGAATATCCAAAAGATTTCCAGGTGGAACCCTTGAAGAATTTTCAGCGGATATTTCCGGGTAGGGAGAATAATTTGCAAGAGGTATTCCAAAAAAAAACTCCTAGAAGAATTCCAGAATGTAATCCATCCGGAATTCTTGTAGAAACTCCATGAAAGATCCCTCAAGTATATCCTGAAGATATGGCTGATTATAATCCTAAGGAAATTATTGAAGGAACTCCATCAAGATTCCTTGAAGGAATTTCTGAATGAACTTCTGGAGAAATCTCTGTTGTAACGCCTGAAGGCATCCGTGAGTCTTCTTGGAAAAATCTCGATCTCAATCTACAATCTGAAAGAATCCCAGGAGCGATCCCTGGATTAACTTCTGGAAGAATCCCGAGGAACTTGTCGAGGAATCCCTTTAGGATATCATGAAGGAATCTTGGAAGGAACTCTAAAGCTTTTACCTTATAAAAATCCTTGAATATAATCTTCTGGGGGAATCCCTGAATTTTGCTGGAGGTATCCTTGGATGTTTCTATAAGATTCTCTGAAGGTACTTCTGCAGAGATTTCTGAAGGAACTTCTGTAGGAATCCTTGAAGCAATTCAAGAGGAATCTCTGAAGAAACATCTGCAAGAATCCCTTCAACTCCTGAAGGAATTTGTGATGGAATTCCTGGACTAATTTCTGTAAGAACTCCAGTAGGAATTTCTCAAGGAATTTCGAAAGGAATCCCTACAGGAACGCCCGGACTAATTTTTAAAGACCTCCTGCAAGAATTCCTGAAGAAACTTCTCTCGGGATTCTTGATGGATCTCTAGGTGACATTTATGAATCCTCCTGAAGAATCTTTAAAGGGACATCTGGAAGGATTCCTGAACGAACTCCTGTGAAAATAGCTTAAGGAACTTCTGAAGGAATTCCTAATAAACACCCGGAGGCATCCCTGAATCCTCCTGGAGCTATTGGGGTCCCTTAGCGAACTCCTGAAGAGATCATCGAAGGAACTTCTGGAACAATCATTGAAAGAACTCTTGAAAGAATCTCGGAAAAAAAAAAAATAATGAGGCATCCCGAAATAATTACCGTAGGAATTTCAGGAGGGATTCTTGATCAAATTCCAGGAGGGATGCTAGAAGGAATTCCTGTAGGAACCCTTGATGAAACTACCGGAGTGATCCCTGAAGGTTCTTCTTGAGCAATCCCTACAGAACGTCAAGAGAAATCCGAGAAATCGCTTGTTAGAATTTGTGTACTTTCGATTTATCGCGAGCAAGCGGGAGCTGCAAGAATGCAATGACTTTTCACTTTGATGTTCTCCGACTGATGACGACGATGCGGATGTGTATGATTGACCATGCCTACTAGATCGCTTGATGTGGCGCGCGTCGTTGTTGACTGCTCAATATGTTAGCATGAATCAACTATCACACAGAATTCTAGAGGAATTTCTGAAAGATATCCTGGAGGAATCTCTGAGGAAACTTCTGGACTAGTTCCTGAAGAAACTCTCAGACTAATCTCTGAAGGACCTCCTATGTGATTTGCTGAAGAATTTTCTGAATGAATATCTGATGTATCTCTAGGAAACATCCCTGAATCCTCCCGAAAAAAAAAATCTGGAGGAACTCCTGGAGTTTTCCCTGCCGAGATCTTCCTGAGAGATCTACTGAAAAAAAAAAAACAATGATAAAACTCCTGGAGGCGTTCCTGAATAATTTTCTGGAAAAATCCCAGCTGGATCTCCTGGAGGCATCACTGAATCTTCTGGAAGAATTTCTGAAGAAACTTCCAGAGAGATGTGAATGAGGAATAAAGTGTCGGCGGCGGCGGCGTGGCGCGGCAGCGCACAGGTCTAGGCATGGGAGACTAAAGTAACGGAGGAAACGACTTCGTCAGTGCAGCAGAGGACAGAAAGGATTCAACTCCCACGCTGAGGGAAGTTAAGAATGCAATTCACTAGCTCTAAACCAACAAAGCAGCTGGCAAGGATGGGATCGCTGTTGAACGCCGAGAAAAGTTTGCTACCTGTCTGCTTCGGTTGATAGTCAGAATCTGGGAAACCGAATAGCTATCGGAGGAGTAGAAGGAAGAGGTTATCTGCCCTATTCACAGGAAAGGCGACTATTTGGAATGGTAGAACTTCACAGCGATGATCATTTTTAGTGCCATCTACAAAATGCTATCCCGAAATTTGGATAGATTATTTAATCATCTGCTCTCATCTGTCATCTAAAATGTATGATTTCGTGGGAAGACGGTGACCATCGAGGAAGTAGGAGTATTCTTTTTTTCCTAGGTTTAATTACCGCATGGCTTTATCAGAGTTAACTTTAATTGGCTTTTTTGGCGATATGAATACTAGTCTAAGTAAGAGGGAGTAAGGAAAGTAATGAAAGAATACAGTGGACCGATACACATATCCCCACATCATTTGAAATTCATTCTAATCTATTTCATATTACCTCTCCAAAACGTACCTCAAACCGTACAAACAATCATCAACATCGATCGATCCCATCCAATAATGATGCGAAGCAATCGACAACACCACCTTACCGGTGCGGCGTGGCGGCGTATCGGAAAGGTGACGTGATCTTGATGCGAATAGGAATTATTACTGAATTGCGCCAAACGCGCAGCGGCACCGGGCGGCGTGGTGCTCAAAATGACACTTGTTTTGAGCGATGACTATCGAGAAGCATTCTTACCATACCCACCATCAAGCCGCGGCCCAACAACAATGGGCCACTAAGTAATGAAATGGCTCGTGCTCTCGTGCTGAAAACGCATCATTTGTTCTGAAGTGCCACTTCGGGGTCCCTTCCTTCGGTTCCTCCTCAGCTCCACAGCGACCCCACTGCCCCACAGACCGAATGAGGGGGTAGAACGGAGAGAAGCTAATCCCTGACAGACAGAGGGGTGATTATCCATGTATGTACTCATCATTCCTGGTCACGCACAAACCAGCCCATTTACAGGAAACTGCCTGTGTTTGGCTGGTAAGGGTATGCGATATGGAGAACAATGCGTAACAGGTTCAATACTCTGTTGAACTTTGGTAACATTCGGTTCTTTAGAAGATTGACAACTGTGCAACTACAGTTTTGTCTTCTGTTATACCCTGTCATCTACGTTACGTCCTTCGAAATTTGCCAACCTTCTTTCAAGCAATTAAGCTTGGTAGATGTTTGTTTTCTTAAATAAAAATAACTTAAGTTACGTTCTGTTTCAGTATTGAATAATTCTTTAATAAAGACTGCCCCAGAAAGAATGGACGCACTTAGGCCCAGATGATCGACGGTTCTTGTTTCGGGCTTTGTTTTAACTGTTTCTGCTTATAGAAGATATCCTACAGAATATTTTCCTCGATGATCATTTGGAATTCGAAATGGTAACTTTTTTGGTCATATGCCGCTCTGTGTAAGTTGTGTGTAAAAAACCTTCTTCTTGTGCTCAAATATCTTCATTATAGGGTAAATCGCCAATTATTGCACACCTTAAAATCTCGCCAATTGTCGCACACTCCATGCTTTTCTTATGGGGTGTGCAAAAATTGTCGAGTTTTCAAGGATCTTTATTCTTGACCTAATTTTTGCATATGCTAAAACGTGTTAATGCCACCGTGTTTGCTAATGGCTGCTTGCACGGTTTTCTCACATACTCCCTCCGTATTCAGCTCATTTCCTAAGTGACTGTTCAAGCTCTGTACATCATTTGTGCAAATTTTTTCGATGATGTTCCGCTGAAAGTTCATGTATTTTGAAACAAACTGCTAGAATCGCAGAAACCGCTATAAAAATGCTGAGAGAAAAGAATGACCAACAGGATGTGGCCTTCAAAAAGAACTAGTCATCAATAATTTTAAAATGCCAGTATTTTCTGACTGCGTCCATACTTTCTGGGGCGGTCCTTAGGTATGAGCTCTTAAAGATACTATTCCTTCCGAAATTCTTGCAGTTATTTATGCAGAAATTCTTCCAAGGATCACGAAGCAATGGTAAGCATCGTACCTTGATTTTTTTCAATAAATTCAGCATAATTTGAACAAATACATCGATTTCTTTTGAAAATGTTCCTAGTAACTTCTCCAAGGATTCCTATGAACATTCTTTATAAGATATCGTGAGAAATATCCTAGGATATTTCAAGAAAAAAACTTCCAAGAATTACTAGAGGTATTCTTCCATACAATCATCCTGGGCCTCAATTGTAGGCATTCTTCCAAAAATTCTTCGAGGTTTTTTTAATAATTAATACAGTTTTTAGAGAATTATTACAGACACTCTTTAAACGCTTTCTTCTAGAATGCTTTCAATGAACTTTCAAATAAATTTTATAAAGAATGCTCCTAGGAATTCATCCAGTCATATCACCAATAATACACAGAAAAAAGACACGGACAACGTCTTCAGCTTTCGGCTGTACAGACTGTTTTAAACTTAACATTAGACAACGGACAACGGAGCATGCACCAGTGGAAACGGGGAAGAAACTATTCTCACGAAAAGTTTCAACGCCCGAAGCGGGAATCGAACCCTCACCCCATAGCATGGTGCGATTATAAGCTTGGTGACCCTAACCGCACGGCTACGAGGCTCCAAGCGAAAGATGCGTAACTATTTTTGTTTTTCAATTATTCCTCGAGCAGTTCTTTCAAAGATTTCTGCGCGAGTTGCTCCGGGAATTCTTCCAGGAATCTTTTAAAACTTCTTCCAAGGATTCATCCATAAATTCTCAATATTTTTTCAAATATTCTTCTGGTTCTAGAAAGATTTATCATAAAATTCCCGATACATCCATATTCTTTCAGTAGAAAATTTTCGCTGAATTCCAAAGATATTTTTTTCTGAAATTCCAACAATTTTTCCGATGAATTTTCTAGGAATTTATTTGATAGTTTTTCTAGTAGATCATTGATTTTCTATAATTTCTCTAAAAAACTTCCAAGGATTTTTCGAGGGTTTCTTCAAAAACCAAATGCGAAATTCTTCAGCTGATATCTTCTGAAACTCCCCAGATTCATTTTGAGGATTGTTCCTAAGAAATCACGTACTCTTCAGAAATTTGTACAAGTATTCTTTCCTTGAGTTATTCCTCCAAGGATTACTACGAAAATTCTTCCTAAGATTTTGTTAGGAGTTTTCTGAAAATTCTTCTGAAAATACTTCCAGGTATTCGTAAAAAGGTTCGTTATATATTTTTTGCAATTTCTCATCGTAATAGGCTGGTTTACCTCACGCAAATATGACAGGAAAAGGCCTAATTTCCCACACCAAACAAACAGTGCTGTAATGGTTCTTTACAGCACTGATTTGCGTTGCGTAATAAACCATTACAGCACAGTTTTCAGTTTTGATCAACTTCTTGATGCATTCTGGACGCAGTTTTGAAAAATTGTGACAACTGCAGAGTAAAGTCTGCTATGATCAGATTTTCTTAAACAAAGCTATGAACATCAGTGTCCAGTTTGATGGAAAAGTTTTGTTGAAAACTAACCTCAAGCGGTAATTTATGAAATTGCAAAAAACTTTGTACGAAACTCGGTGCACAACTCGATTTTTACAGCACTCGTCGTAATTATCCAACTCGGCAAGTCTCGTTGGATAAATGTACTCTGGAAGGACTCTTTCAGGAATTATTCCAAATGTTTCTCCAGCAATTAATAGGATTTCTCCGGGGAATCTCCCATGCTTTCCTTCGGTCGATTTTCCAAGAGTTCGTCTAAGAGTTCTTCCAAAATTGTACTTGAAAATTCTTCATATCTACTGTATTTGTTTCTATAACTTTTGCATTTTTTTTTTGAAAGATCTGTTATCTGATATTCTAAGAATATTCCAAGCGTTTCTGCACAAGCTCTTCTAATGGTTTCTCTTTTTTTTCTCAATAACCTGGATATTTGTTAAGGGTTTTCTCTAAAAATCATCTAAAGTTTTAGGTGATTTTCGACTGGAATACTACAAATAAAGACGGCCGAAACGTCGGGTAATCCAAAACTAGCCGTTTCGATTGACCCTAGCCCGAGAAAGCCAACATCTGTATATTATCTAAAGTATTTTATTTTTAAATTCTTAGAAAATTTTTGGAAGATTTCCTGAAAGAATGTTTGTAAGTATTCGTGGAGGGCTTCATGGAAAAGGAATATTTCAAAGAATTTCTGTAGGGTTTCTAGTATAAATTTTTGGACAGATTTCTGGGTAAATTTCTGAAGAACCATAGAAATTACCAAAAAGCAGTGATTGAAAGAATCTTTGAAAAAAAAAACATAAATCCTTAATTTTAGTAAAACCCTTGGAAATAT
This sequence comes from Aedes albopictus, assembly GCF_035046485.1. Lineage (NCBI taxonomy): Eukaryota > Metazoa > Arthropoda > Insecta > Diptera > Culicidae > Aedes > Aedes albopictus. The sequence continues at coordinate 20,143 of NW_026916999.1, forward strand.
TTATAGAAGAAATCTTGGAGGAGCCATATTCCTGGAAAAAATATTTGTGAGTACTTGTAAAAATGTTTAGCAGAAATCTTGGAGCAGTCCTTATTCCTGGAGAAACCCTTCCAAGCATCTCAAAAAGTATTGAAAAAAAATTCTTGTTTTTATAAGAAGTTTTTGGATTTTTTTTCAAGAATAACTAGATTAATTGTCTTTGAAAATATATGTGAGTATTCTTGGAAGAATCTTTCAAAATTGCTGAAAGACAGATTTAAAAAGTACTTGAAGGGGCCATCAGAGAGATCGTTGCATAAATTCCTGGATCAATCTTGGAAGACTCTTGACGGTTGGGGCAAAGTCCATACAATTTCTTTTGTATAAAAAAACACCACGGGGGGGGGGGACTGAGGAGGTGGTTGTTCGGAATCTCCAAAAATGACCATGTGGTTTATGGAGCCCCCTGATTGAATTATTATTAAAGAAGACCTGGGAGACATTCCTTTTGCAATCTTTGTATAATATGTCTAAAAATTCTTGCAGGAATCTATATCGAAATTCCTGCAAGAATGCTTGAAGAAATTTCACAAAGCAATTGCCAGAGAAACCCTTGGGGGATTTTCCAGAAGAACTATTAGAGGAAAAAATCTTCTAAAATGAAGTCTAATGTGAAGTTTCTCTAAAATATTTCTCAAAAAAATTCGTGGAATATATCTTTGGGGAATTTCTGTCAAGATTTTAGGGGGTCTCCTGGAGGAATTCTTGGAAGATTTTTAAGCAGAATTTTATAGGGAGTTCCTACTATAATCTTTGATATATTCTGGAAATATAGGAGGAAGAATTCTTAGAAGGTTTTCTGAAAAGTCAACGAAAAAAATCCATGCACAAATCTTCTAGGATATCTTAATGGAATCTTACGTGGGATTCCGGATTTTTATTAGGAATGCTTGGAAGTTTTCCAGAGGAATCTATGGGTGACTTTTTGAAGAATGCGTCGAAGTTACACATGGATTCGTTGGGTAAATTCCTAGATGAATTTTCTGGAGGATTCTTTTAAGGCGAAACTGGAAGCATTTCCTCATTTTTTGGTTTTTGATTTTTTATTAAATAACGAAGAATATTTTCAAAATCGGTTTTCGTGCACATGTAGAGTATGGATCAGAGTTTCTTCTGAATTTTTTATGCGGTATAAAATGCTTTTCGTTTTTGCAGAAACCATTTTTGAACAAAATTTCACAAAAAAATGGTTTCTGCAAAAACGAAAAACATTTTATACCGTGTAAAAAATTCAGAAGATACCCTGATCCATACTCTACATGTGCACGAATACCGATTTTGAAAATATTGCTTCGTTATTTAATAAAAAATCATAAACCAAAAAAATGAGGAAAAGCTTCCAGTTTGGCCTGAATTTATTGTAGAAATTGTTAGAAATATCCCTCAAAAAATATCTAGAACAGTGCTGTCATTGTAAATTCAGAGCTGGTTAATCAACGTTTCTAAATTTCTGCACCCCCTATACTATTACGCTTTCATGGAAAATTACTTTCATGAGTTCAGCTAGAAATCTTCTTAAGCTCAAACGTCTTGGAATTTTTGATTGCACCAGAGCATACGCTGCATAAATTTCAAGAAGGAAACTTATTATGATCGTGCAAGTTTATTTTGTTCTTGCTCGCTTGTAATAATCCTTAAATAAGAATATCAGATATTCGGGTTTGTTTATCATGAGATATGTGCGCTTCAAATCGTGATTTGGTGTAAAAATTGAACGTTTTTGGGATTCTAAAGAGCCTATCCTCAAGATTCCTCCTAGCGTTTTTTTTTGAATGTTTTCGTTCTTTATCAAAACATTTCCGAATTTTTTATCCAAACAAAATTCTCAAATCCTCGAATTATGTCTTTGAGAAATAATTTCTTCAATACTAGTATTCCTCCAGGTACCTATCCCTTTCGAATTTTTACAATGTTTTTCTTCAAACTTTTCTCCGGGAGTTTTTTTTTTTTTAATTTAGTCCACGAGTTTCTTCAGTAATTCTTTCAGAAGGAACTCCTTCAGGAATATTATCAGGGCCTCTTCCTGGAATTTTCTTTGGAATTCCTCAAGGATTGCTTCTAGATATTTGTCAAGAAATTTATCTAATAATTTCTGAATGGGTTTCTCCAGGAATTCCACAAATTGATTGATTGATTTGTCTTTATTAGAGGGACTTTCAGCCCTTGGCTGGTTCGTCTCTTTCAATTCCACAAAAGTTTTCTTGAAAAAATACAACTCCAGAAAAAAAAAATCAGAGGGATTTGTGGATTGTTTCAGAAATTCCTTCCTTGATAAATTCAGATCTTTTTTTTTCTGGGACATTTTCTGGAGAATCTATAGCTGGACTTTGTCAAAGAATTCTTTCAGGTTTTTCTCAATATATTCAGGGAGCGTAAAGCACGATGAGAGTGATCTGATAAGCATTAGGCATGATCGAGGATGAAGAGCAGCAGCAGCCACGAACCGAGTATTGTAGCGTATTATTGTTGATCCTAAATGTTGTGCAAATAAATGTATTCAAGTTTTACTCCTTGCCATTTTTTAAGAAATTTTTCAAGAAAGTCTTGTATTAATATTTGTAGAGGAGCCAGATATTTTTCCAAAGATTTTTTCGAAAACTCATTTTTTTAAATGTCTTCTCTGGAGAATCCTTCCAATTTTTTTTTGTTTCTGCAGGATTTCCTTCAGAAATTTTTCCTGATAAGGAATACGAATTCCTTCAGAATTGATAGAACAAATTCTTCTGAGAGTTTCTCCATATGTATCCTGTAGAAATTATTTTTGAAATTATTCAGGGGATTCTTTAATGATTTTACTTGTACCTTTATCTGCAATTTCTGCAGGAAATTTTGGGGAAATTAAAAAAAATCAAAAATCATAGAAATTTCTCTATAGATACAGTGTATCAAACAATTGTTCGTACAGTAATTCAGTAATTCATTTAAATGTTTATAACTTTTTTATACGTCAATCAAAAACGCAGAAATTTTGACCAATTATAACCCATATATTAAAGCTCCATTGGTAAAATTTTGAGCGAGATCGAATAAGTTTTCTGAAAGTTATAGAACTTTCAGTAAAACTTATAAGATTTTTGAACACATTTTCAAAACATTATATCTCAATATGTACTTGATGAAACTTTTTCATTTTTTTTTGTGTTACAGCTTATACCTAAGGCTTTTATATGCAGCTTCATTTGAGGTTTTATATTCACTACAAAAAATATGAAAAATCTGTATATGTTCAGAGTGTCATTTGGAAATTTATCATGTTTTGATCAATAAAAGTGCCAAGTGTTTCCATCTTTTTTAAACTCTCTTAATGTAATATTTTTATACAGGACCTACTAAACTACATATGAATGCACTTTTATTGGTGGAAAACGTTTGGCAGATTATATGTGCAATATATAGTAAATTTTTAAACATCGTCAGCTACATAAGCACATTTTTCATATTTTTTGTAGTGAATATAGAACCCCAAACATAGCTGCATGTGAAAGCCTAAGGTATAAGATGTAACACATAAAAAAAATGAAAAAAAATTCATCGAGTACCTATTGAGATATAATGTTTTAGAAATGTGTTCAAAAATCTTATAAGTTTTACTAAAAGTTCCATAAGTTTCAGAAAACTTATTCGATCTCGCTCAAAATTTTACCAATGGAGCTTTAATATTTGGGTATTTAATATTTAATATTTAATATTGGTCAAAATTTCAGCATTTTTGATTGACGCATAAAAAAGTTATAAACATTTGAATGAAAAATTATTTTTCCTTAGAACAACTTCCAGAGCTCGACCACAAATTTCTCATAACTATTTCTAGGAATCGAGATGGTTACTTAAGAAGTTTATTCAAGAATTCTCCCAGGCAATCATCCAGGAATTCATACAGAGATAGCTTTAGAAATAGTTGCAGGATTTTTCTCTAGAAAACCCTACAGAAAATTTTGAAGATTTTTTAAAGTTTTTAACGGGTTTCTTTCAGATAATCCTCCAAGGGTTTTTTTAGAACTCCTTCAGCGATTCTTTCGAGAATTCCTCCAGTAATAATTTGGGCTATTTCAATAAGATATTATGAAAAAAATCCCTGGATTAATATCTGAAACAATTCCTGCAGTAATCTTTAACACATTCCCAGGAAATATTTGTGATGCAACCGCTAAAGCAATTAAAAAAATCCTTGCAGGAATATCTGGAGGAATAATGCAAGAATAAATAATTCCTCAAGGAGTTTTAGGAGGATCCCATGAAAGAATTTCTAAAGGATTTTCAAAAGATTTTTTTTAAGGAATTTTAGAAAATTCTATGCAAGTACTTTTGAAGAAATTCTATACTGAAATTCCTAGAAACTAATGAAGTCTCTGGAAATATTTTTGATGGAACCCCTAGGGAAATTTCAAAAGAAATCCGAAAAGAAATTCCTGAAAGAATTTCTGAAGAAATATTCAGTAGAATCCTCGTTGAAATCGCAGCTTGTACTCTTGAATGAATCTCTACAGAATGTCCAAGGAACATACGGAAGGAATCCCAGTATAAATTTCTTACGAATATGCTGGAGAAATATCAAGAAAAACTCTGCGAGAAACCCTTGGTGGAATTCCTAGAAAAGTGTATTAGGATAATTTCTGAAAGATTTTTGTAATATTTTTGTATGATTTTCTGAAAGAATTCCTGGAGCTATCTGTGGACGTAATTCTGATGAATACCTGTAATAATTCTTTTAAGGAAGAAAAACGCATAGATAAACTTTTGAAAATATGTATGACTTAAAAAAAACTCTTGAAATATTTTTAAAAGAATTCTTGTAGAAATTCCTAGAAGAAGATTTTGTAGATGTCATTCTGTAAAAAATACTGGACAAATATCTGCGTGAATTTTCAAGAATAATCCTTAGAATAGTTCCTGAAGTATATTCTCTGGCGGACTTTTTTTTTAAAGAAATACCTGTTCGAGTTACTGAAGTCACTGAGTCACTGGAAGATTTTCGGAAAAGAGAATTCATAAAATAATGTTTTGAAGAATTTTTAAAGGAATGTCTGTAGAAAACTCTGAAGGAAGCCTTGGAGAGATTTCTGAAAGATTTTCCAAACGAATCCTTGTCTTAAGTAGTCCCTGGTGAAGTTTCAGAAGGAAACATTAAAAGAATGCTTGTAGAAATTCTTAATCCTAGTCATGCATTGGAGTCATTATGACACAGACAAGCACGAGCGTACTCCAAGTCTGCGGGGTGAGCGTCAGCCAATGTAGGTAAAGTAAGTAGGTAGTAGTAAGGAAGGTAAGTAAAGTAGTAAGGAAGTAGGTTAAAAAATTCTGAAGAAATTTCTTAAAAAAATAATTAGAAATATTTCTGGGGGGTCGGTTGAAAAGTCCCAAAAAAATGACCACGTGGTTTATGGACAGCCCCTTTAAGGCGATTTTCTTAAATTTTAGCCAAATTCCCAAAATTTTTTGAAGAAATGTATTTTTTTCAATAAGAAAAAAAAAAAAAACAATCTAAAAATTCTTTCTCAACGTTTATTTGACATACCATATGTAAGCGAGTTACAGTAGAAAAACAGCTCAATCGGAGCATTGATTACGGAGAATGATATGTGAAGTGAGCGACGTTGCTTAAAAATAGAACAAAAATCGATTTCAAATCATCAACCTTGTATGGAAAGTCGAAAAAATTTCTGCTCTACTGTATTTTTTTTTCCTTCGCGATTTCGAATTCAGGGCATGATTCTACACCATAAATGATCATCAGCTTACCGAGTTCAAAAATGCTGTAAACTAATGTAACCTGAAGGATAACCTGATGTGATCAGTGGCAGTCTTGCGAATAATCGCGACCATCACGAGACAAATCACTTGAACCGCTTTCTGGAGTCACCCTTCCCAAGGTGATACGAACCAGATAGCAAGTCATGCCTGGAATGACAAACATGTTGTGGGTTCCACTCTTCGCAGCTTTGCAGCGATAGCAGTTGCTGAGTATGCTTCAGGCGGGTTGCTAGAGAATCAATCTCTCTGAGCAACGATACATAACGGGCGAAGTGAGAGCGTTTGCCGTAGCCAGGGCGAACTGCGTGGTGCACTCAATGTGTGCGTTTAAACTGAGCTATGCAAAACGATTAGGATTTATGACGTAGTACCGTGCTAGTGATAATACACATGCATAGTTTTACATGCTGTTGCGCGTGCATCTGCTTGAGGCGACGGAGAGAGTCATGACACTCACATGAGCCGTATCCAAGTCAGGATGATTGTAGCAAAACAAGGGTGACCGGGTGACTATGATGGGATTCTGTCTTTTCTGGTGTAGCGACTGTAGAGAGAGCGAAACAGAAACCGCAGAGACAGGGTGATACAAGTTTGGTGTTTATCAGCTTTTTTGTGACTAGTACGCTGATGCTTCGCGACACTGATCAGTGGAAGAATTTCTGAAGAAATACCGGGAGGAATTTTTCACAGAAATCCTCGGAGGAATTTCTGAAGATATACTTAAAAAGTTTTTAAATAATTCTTTTGATAAATTTCGGGAAGGATCGCTCAAAGCATTTCAAGAATCATTGAAAGATTTCTGAAGAAATTTAAGGTAGAATTTCTGAAGCAATCCATGCAATATTTTCTTAAATATTTTTTTGAGAAATTTCGGTAGCAGCATTAGCTAAATGTTTATATTAATCTGTATATTAACTTGATGATTTTGTGGCTATATCGGTCTCTTTCTACTCATAGTATAAGGGAGTAGAGATCAAAGTGGATAATGAAATGATAGATATGATAGAATTCGCTAGGTAGCGAACAAGTGTGAAAATTTTATAGAAGGTGAAATTAGGCAAGTAGGCCATGTATTGAACGAATACATCGAATGCGTGAAACTTCTGCCGTGCGACCTGTGCTTTTTTTTTAAACAGATCGGCTTGGTTGGTAGTTCATACCACCTTACCAAGACTGGCTAAGGTGGTATGAACTACCAACCAAGCCGATCTGTTTAAAAAAAAAAGCACAGGTCGCACGGCAGAAGTTTCACGCATTCGATGTATTCGTTCAATACATGGCCTACTTGCCTAATTTCACCTTCTATAAAATTTTCACACTTGTTCGCTACCTAGCGAATTCTATCATATCTATCATTTCATTATCCACTTTGATCTCTACTCCCTTATACTATGAGTAGAAAGAGACCGATATAGCCACAAAATCATCAAGTTAATAATAGAATACGGTCGATAAATCAGCATATTAATCTGTATAGGTAACTGAAAAAAGTTTCCGAATGAATCTCTGATGTTTTGTTTTAAAGTCCGTAGAGAAATTTCTCAACTGTAATTTATCCGCTATCTCTCAACCAATCCAGTTGATTTTTTGAAGATAATTACCTTTCCATGAGGAAAAATTGCACAATCAGATGTAAGGCAATCGAGAAATTGTGGTTGGCGTAAAGTATCTCCTAGAAGGTGATCTTTCTTACAATTTGGGAATGCAAGACACTTTGAAAAATGATACAGGAAATTTGTCTTATACATATGAGGGCTGAAAGAATTAAAATAATCACTACATGTAATATAAGACTTTTCCGCCTTTCCGGAATCAAAAGGCTACTTTTTTCCTGCACGATTACGAATGGAAGCGTAGATATAAAGTTATGGACATCCCTAAGCTCTACCCACGATCTACGGTCTCTACCATCGTGGACTAGATGCTGACCAGGCACTTAGCAAACCGCCATGAACACCAACCCTTGGCGACAACGAACTTTGGACGACGAGCATACAGTTGCTGACAACGCAGTCAGCAATCCACCATGAGGACCGACCGTTGGCAACATCGAAGCCCCGAGCGACGCGTGTCAATGCCCCTGGAACGGCAACGGTCACCAATACTTCGATCGACGCAATCCAGGCCAACATCATCCGATGGCCTTTCGCTGATGCCAGCAAGATTCTCATCGAGCCCCACCGGAGGACGCAGGTGCGCCCTCAGCCCAGGTGGTCGAGGCCAGTCAGTCAGTAGGAAACCTTGAGTGCGAGCAGTTAGAAGTTCTAAGTGAAGTCTGATAGAAAAGTGTGGCCTTCAGCCGTAGGAAAAACTTATGTAGCAAGTGAAAAATGAATGATTAATAAAATTCGGGACTTAGTGTTCATAAGTGAAGAAAAAGATTTCTTTTCAAAAAGTCAGATGTGAAGTCCCGTACATTTGTATAATTGTATACTTAACTCGTTGCAAGTTTCGATTTTTTAGTGTTTTCCACTGATGAATCCTGCTTCGGAGAAAACTGATAAAGATTGTTTTTGAAGGGCTTAAACCAAAAACAAATATCTTGTTACAATATACTGCCTTGACAACCAAAACTGTCGGGATAATTGCAATAATCCCTCATACCCCTATAATTCTGATGGTGGCGGCGGCGGCACCAGCAACAGAACAACCAGCAAAACCAACTGACCAACTGACGATACGAAATATGTACCAGGGCAGTGTGACTTACTGACCTCGACCGGAGTGTGGTATGATGCTACCGCTTCTGTCCGGTTGTCTATCCGTAAGTAGTAGGTAGGTATGTGACCGACCATCCTTCAGCGGTGGCGCGTCGCGGAAAACACGGCACCGTGATGGCAGATGGGATGAGGAGAGACGCGATTATTATTGTCATCGTTGACCAACATTGGCCTGGCCTGGGCTGTGTGGATGGCTCTGTCGTGGTTTGGCGCTATTAGGTAATGTCCCACATAACAATGCGTAGATCTGTTAGGGACGGGTGCTTTTTTTGTTTTCTAGCCATATGAAACATATTTCATACAGCATGTCAGGGACTTGGGTGACAACGCGCGTCGTGGGACGAAAAAAAAGTGCAAATACTGCCGAAAATGGGGAAAGAAGGCTTGCGGCTCGCAGCAAAACACATCTAGGACAGATTGGATCAAGAAAAAGTGCTTATCCATGCGGATGTGCACTTCGGATTGACAGATTATCTAATGGGTCTTAGCTTCACGAGGATTTATTACACAACAAGATCGATTGAGTGTGGGAACCTTATGGCTACTGAGCGAAGCAATTAGTGATTAGAATTCGTCACTAACCGGGTATCGTTGTTGCGGAATACGTCCGCAAGTACAGCAGCAACAATTGCAAACATTGACACGACCTCACCTGGGCAGAGCCTATCAGCACACCCCGATCGCTCACATATTCACTTCAAGATCACCCAGTAGTGGACGAGACGAGACACACTTTGCAATTCCTCAAACAGCTCGGACGCGGGCTTCGGGGCCTAGCTCATTGGGAATTTAAGCACCCAACGGCAAACGCTTGACCGGCTAGTTTTGTTTTTGTATTTCACGCTGTTCATTCGATCTGGCTGCATCGCGCATACCAAACAACCACGATTGAAAGTGGAAGTTCCCCGTGGGCAGGCGAGGATGAGAAGGGTTGGCCAAGCTTGCAATAATAAACTGAATGGGTGCTCGGTTATGAGCAAAGATGACATGTTTCAGGAATTTTAAATGCCGGTAATCAAGTTCTGAGCGTGTGCTTGGCGTGGCTAGGGGCTAGGAAGGGTCAAAGAGATGGTCGAGGGGCAAAGTGGCAGGGTAGCTAGATCTCTAGACACGTCTTTTTATGCATTTGTTGCAAATCTCATCCTACTTTCGTTTTCAAGCATCATTCACCTGTAACAGAAAATCAAGTTGAGGTGAAATAACAGAGAATACAAATATGCCTCAATGACCGACTTAAGCCACTACACACGTTTTCGAAAGTACTAATCTAGAAAATTAGTAAACGAATGCGTCTGATTTGGATAATATGCCTCTTTTCGTAAGTTCCGTTCAATTACAACTATGTGTTTGGATTCTGATCGATTCGAATTTCAACCTCAATTGTAAGAGAGTCTTCAGTGTTCGTACTTGACTCGACTCTACACAAAATCTGATCCTTCCGGCGTTGGCGACCTTCTAGATGCTGCGGGTTCGCCGCAAAGCACAGCGTTGCTCGAACACTCCAAGTGCTTGCAAATCCTCCTGGAGTATGATCCATGATTTCATAGAGGAATACCGGTCCTGAAGGCGTTGTATGGATTCGAGGCAGACGAATTTCTCCGCTATCTCGAAGGTACCCCCGTCTATCGTGATATTGCTTCCTAGAGGGTATCAGGGGGTTCCAGAGGGGTTCCAGAGGGGTTCCAGAGGGTCTCAGAGGTGTTTCGGGGAGTTTCAGGGGGTACCAGGATACCTCAGGGACGTTTCAAGAGAGTTCAAGGGGCTACAAGGGGTAAGAGGAGGTTTCAGGGTCGCTCAAGGGGTCTCAGGGTTGTCTCAGGGGGTTCAAGGGGCTGTACGGCTCAGGTACGCTTCAGGGGCTCTCAGGGAAATTTCAGAGGGTCTCAGAGGGTTCAAATGAGCCTCAGAAGGCCTCAGGGACGCTTTAAAGGATCTCAGGGTGTTCCAGGGATGATTCAAAGGGTGTCAGCTTCGTTTCAGAGGGGTGCATAGAGTTCTCATGGACGCTTCAAAAGGGTTCCGGGGGCTTCAGCGGCTACCATGAGGTCTGAAGGGCGTTTAAGGGGTCTCAAGGGCAGAGCCGTAGCGTGGTCCCATGGCGCCCTTGGCAAGCATCCACATCGGCACCCCACGACAATTGGACATTGTTAATTTGCAAAAGTTTGCAGTAATTCATTTCATTTCACAAAGTTTCTTAAAAAGTAGATAATGGCGTCCCAAAGAAACAAATTGCCCCTGATTTGTTGTTAGTTTCTTATAGTGTTTTTCATTCGTGTATTTTTTTAGGAATTTCAACAGAAGCCGGCCAAGAATTTTCCCAAATTTGCTTCTCTTTTATGAGTATAAGGTCATTTCAAAAATCTCATCAAGACCAGCACAATAATAAAAAATGACATTTCTGATTTCAAACATAAATGTCGCACAAATTTCTTCAAATATCTTAGTTTTTTTCTTTTCTGGATTTTTGGTTCAATTTAATTTTATCTTTGTTTTCAAAAATACTGCATCCACAATTTCTGCAAGTATTCTCTCTCCCTCTCTTCTTGGCGTAACGTCCTCAGTGGGACAAAGCCTGCTTCTCAACTTGGTGTTCTATGAGCAACTTATTAACTGAGAGCTTCCTCTGCCAATGACCATTTTGCATGTGTATATCGTATGGCAGGCACGAAGATACTCTATGCCCAAGGAAGTCAAGGAAATTTCCTTTACGAAAAGATCCTGGACCGACCGGGAATCGAACCCGTCACCCTCAGCATGGTCATGCTGAATACCCGTGCGTTTACCGCCTCGGCTATATGGGCCCTGCAAATATTCCTGCTCTGTTAATTGACTTTTGTTTTCAAAAATACTTCATTGAGTTTCAAGGGTTTTTGGCAATTAGTTCAATTGGTGTTACCTTAACTCAATTTTACCCAATGGAAGTTTAATTAAATAATATCACAGAAGATCTGTATCATTAGACGAACCAAGGACGTAGAGGCATACCAGGAGGAATCCCTGAAAAAAAAAATCCATATGTTTTTGTTGAAATCTCTGGAAGAATTCCTGTTGGAATATCTGGATCAATATCTGATGAACATTTGGGAGAAATTTCAGCAAGAATTTCCAATGGAATTCATAGAGTAGTTCTTGCAGAAATTCTAAAAGAATACTTGAGATAATTTTCGAAGGAACCCCTGGAAAAATATCTTAAGGAATCTTTGCAACATTTTCTAAAATTAAATCTTAAGTTTTATAAAGAAACTTTGTATCCAGGATTTCAAAAAACCTTTAGAGAAATTTTGGATGAAATCAATGGCACATTTTTTAATGAAAGACCTGTAAAAATTTCTCAAGGAATTACAAATTTATGGTTTTAAGGAGGAATTTATGTGGATATTTTGAAAGGTTTTCTAAAGGAATCTAACTGTAACATCTAAAATCTAAAACATCATGGAGCAATCTCTAGTAAACGTGGAACAAGTCAATGGAAAAAGTCAATGCAAGATTTTCTCAGTGATATGTGAGAGATTACTCTTTCCTAAAGGAAGCTATAGAAGACTTCAGTCTTCTAAAAGTAACTTTGGTCGAATTTCTAAAAAAAAAATCCATAGAAACACTCAAAACAAGGAAAAATCCCTGAAGAAAACCTGAGAGGGAATTCCAAAGAAATCTGTGCAAGAAATACCGGGAGTAATTCTTTAACTATTTTCTGAATAAATTTCCAGATAACTACCTGAAAGTCTCCCTGGAGGAATTTCTAAAAAAATCCTTCGAGAAATTTCGAGAAGAATCTCTAGAAGAGTTTTCGATTTGATTTTTATTAAGAGTCCCTAAAGGAGTTGGTGTAAGAATTTCTGGAATTGTTTGAGAATTTTTCAACGAACTTCCCAGTGAGACTGTTTGGCAATTTTCAGAAAGGAACTTCGACTAGAAGTTCAAAAGCATATTGATTTTTTTTATTCTTCAATCACTTAACCTAATTTACAGCTCTATTGTCCACGGGGGCACTGCGTGAGCGATTCCAATTGGAAGCTGTAATACACTTTGTACAGCGCCTAAATGTATACTATTTAAATTGTACTATATCGAACTGGTTACCGTTGTGCTGCTTTCACTTTCTATCGTATCATGGTAGAATGAAGAGCACGAGGATGTTGATGTGTGGCTGTTGGTTGTTCCTGTTTCCTGTCCGATTGGGGGTCCATTATGGGTTGCCGTTCGCCGATGTCCAAGTATCCGGGTTCATTTGAGCCATGGGCTCAGAAGAGGGTCAGTGTCAGCTGCTTTCAGGGGGAAAGAGCAACTGACGAAAGTGCCTACGGCTCTGCTCAAGGGTTTCGCTTCACCTTTAGTTACAATCACCGAGTGTAACACAAACGAACGAGAGGGAAACCAAAGCGCGCCTCTCTTCTGCAGATAGGACCTTTAGACATGTTTGGCCTGACTTCTGTAAAAGAGCAAAGTAAATGAAACCAGATGCAGTTTTTTTGTTTGAATGATACACCCTAATCAGGAGAACTGGTTTCCATGCTCAATTATTTTTTCAAACTGTCGATATTTCGATAATTGAAGTGCTTCCGATGAAATATGATACAAATGAAAAAAAAAGCAGTAGAGAAAATCAACAAATTCATACATTTGTTCATAAAAAATATACATCCCAAGGTGTTTTATTGATTGCCACATAATGAAGTAATACTTCATTCATCTTCAAAAAATATGAAGCTTTGGAAAATAAAAAAATGACCTAAAGCCAGGAATTTGGTGCATTTACGTCTATGTGCGTCTCGTGGGACCTCCAGATAAACTCCTGAAAGCCCTAGAGACCCCTGGAATACTTTGAAACTCCTTAAGACTACCTTGAGACCCCCTAAACACCCGTTAGATCCCTTGAAGCGCACCTGAAACCTCTAATGGTGCCCTGAGCCATATTCAACGACCTTGAGAGCTCCTGAAACCCCTTGACATACCCAGGGACCCTCTTCAAACGCCCCTGAGACCCTTTGGAACATCCCCGAACCCTCTGAGAATCTTTAAAGTGTCCATGAGGGCCCCTGGAACCCACGTAAACCCACTAAAGTACCCCTGAGACCCCCTACAGCACCCTGATTCCCTCAGAATATTCTCTGGATGCCCCTGAGTCGTCTCATTCCCTTTCCAGAGCCCACTTGAAACACCTCTTAGTCCCCCTGAAGCGCCCCTGAGGCACCTAATACGACCCCGAGACTCCCTCAAATGCCCCAGACATCTCCTAGTACCCTCTTGATCCCCATGGGTCCTACTTGAGATCTTCTGGTACTCCTGAAAATCATTTAAACTCGTCTGAGGCCATCTGGAACGCCCTTGAAAACTCCTAAGACCTCCTGTAGCTCACCTGAGATCTTCAAGGCTCCGTAAGACCCTCTTCAAGGCTTCTGAAAAGCCCCATAAATCCCCCTCAGACGACCCTGAGACTCCCTTGAAGGTCCAGGAGACCTCCTCGTACTCCCTGAACTCCTTGGGACTCCCTTGAAACGCCCCTGAGAATTTTTGGTATTCCCTGAAACTCCTTGGATCGCTCGAGACCCTCTGGATCTACCCCGGAAGCCTCTGAGATCCCTTGAAACGCCCCTGAGGCAACCCAAAACCCCCTTGAGACCCCCTGAAATGCCCCTGGAATCCCTTTGGAGACCTTTGCTGGCCTCTGAAAAGACCCTGGAAACCAGCTGTGACCGCTTGAAACACCCCTGAAATCCCTTGGCACCACCTTGATACGCTCGTGACATCTTCTGGTATCCTCTGGAACCCCATTAGGGCTGTTCATAAACCAAGTAGGTCAAACTTTGGCCATCTCAAACCCCCATTCTCCCCTCGTAGTTTTCCTTCCATACGAAAATTTCGCAATTTGTATGTAGCATAGACTTTGGCTACAGCATCCCCCTCCCCCTTTCCCCAAAATGTCTATGGTTTATGAATGGTCCCTTGGGATCCACTGAAACGCCCCTACAACATATTTTTGCTCTCCCCTATAACCGGCCGTCTTGGCCGTCTGGCCGTCTATGCCATAGTTACCGTCCTTACCGTAATCCCATTGAAACCGTGAGCTAGCGGGGTCTACATGTTTCGTAAGCCTCGGAATGTGGATTCTATTCCCGTTCCAGCCGGTGAAAACTTTTCGTCAAACGGAAAATTGTCCACAGGACCAGTGGGTGTTTCGTGTGTTGTCCGTTGTCTCATGTTAGTTATCGTGCAGTCTCTGCATGTGCAACCTCTGGTTGAAGACGATGTAGTGATTTTCAATAAGAAACTTGTCTGAATGCCCTTCAAAGGCTTCTGAAACAACCCCGAAGTCCATTGGAACCCCCTTTTCGGGCTCTCGGGGAGCTCACTGGAAACCCCTTTGATTCCGTTCCAAAAAAAATATTAACATTTTCAATTTATGCACCCCAGTCAATGACATAAAAAGAGGTTCCAGTATATTAAGAAGTATAAGAATATGAAAGATCGGGGTGAAGACTTTTTTCATCTGTATTAACAAGATTTTTAGCCCTAGGCTAGTTCATCTCGGGACCCACGCTTTACTTCCCTTCCGAAGGAAGAACTCACATTTTGCGAGTTTATCGAGAGTGAGATTCGATCCCAGGTCCTCGGGGTGATAGTCAAGCGTTCTTACCACCACACCAGGTCCGCTCCACCGGGTGAAGACTGATTTTCATATTCTCATGAAAAAAACTTCCTTTTTGCCTTTCTCGTACACCAAGGTGTACCGAAAGGCTATATGTTCACTCCAAAAATGAAATTCTGATAGAGCCCCCGGAGGGTCAAGTTTCATATACCAATCGACTCAGCTCGACGAGTTGAGATGATGTCTGTATGTGTGTATGTGTGTGTGTGTATGTATGTGTGTGTGTGTATGTGTACAAAAAAGGTCACCTCACTTTTAGACAGTAAATATCAACCGATTTTAACGATCAACGGCTTATTCGACGCAGAATCTGGTCCCATTGTTTCCTATTGAAAATGGTTCGGATCGGTTCAGCCGTTTCGGAGTTATGGCCATTTAGGTGTTCCGGATCGGTGCCCCTGGAAGGGGACAAACATGAACATGCACCAAACCCATGCATGCGACCCATTAAACCACGGCATTTACGATTATCTGAAGAACGGTGAGCAGAAAAATAGTCTTAGACCATATCTGAACCGGTAATGTTCCGGAACCGGTTCTGGGTGTCCCGCCGGAAGTTGCCAAATATCAAATTTAACATAACTCATGCATGCGACACATCAAACAGCGGCTTTTTCGATAATCTGATGAACGGTTAGCAGGAAAACAGTATCAGACCATGTCTGAAACGGTAGTTATCCGGAACCGGTTCCGGGGGTCTCGACGGATGTGGCCAAATATAAAAGAGTACCAAACCCATGCATGCGATACAACAAATAACGGCTTTTCTGATAACCTGTTGACTGGTTATCAAAGAAATAGGTTAGGACCACATTAGGGACAGCCGGTAGTGCCGTAACCAGTTCCGGGTGCCCCTCCGAAAGCGGCTGAATATATGCGACAGAGCAAAGCTAGGATTTTTTGATAACCTTATGAACGTTAGCAAGCAAACAGGTTCAGACCGGTGAAAAAAATGTTTAACGCATATGGTCATATCTCATCCGTTACGTAGTAATTGAACTTCACATGTTTTTGACTTTGCTTGTCTCAAACTGGCTATAACTTGAAAATGGTCAAACTTATCGCATTTGAAAGATTATTAAATTTGATACCAAAAAAGATCTTGGAATCTATTTGTTTAGTTAGATAACTAAAGCTAAAAAGCTCGAAAGTAATGTTTTCCCTTTCTCGTACACTTAGTGTACTAAAAAACTATATGTCCACTCAAAAACCGATTTTTCGAAAAAAGGCTCGGAGGATCAAGTGGCATATACCAATCAACTCAGTTCAACGAATTAAGATTATGTCTGTATGTGTGTATGTATGTATGTATGTATGTATGTATGCATGTATGTATGTATGTGCGTAAAATAAGTTCACTCACTTTTAAGGCACTTCCAATTGGCCGATTTTTCGGATTATAGCTTGAATCTAACTGGAATTGTTTGCTATTAAAAATGGTCCAGATCGGC
This sequence comes from Aedes albopictus, assembly GCF_035046485.1. Classification (NCBI taxonomy): domain Eukaryota; kingdom Metazoa; phylum Arthropoda; class Insecta; order Diptera; family Culicidae; genus Aedes; species Aedes albopictus. The sequence goes on from NW_026916999.1 coordinate 36,750, forward strand.
CAAGGCGTTCCGAAGTTATGGCCATTTCAGTGATCCGGACCAGCACTGGTAGAACTGGCCGTATATAAAATTGAACTAGCCCCATCATGCGATACATCATGGTTGGCGAGTTTTGTGCGGAAATCAACACTGGAGACCAGCAGCTCCACTAAAACTTAAGATGGCGGCTCCGAATTCAAAATCGCGGCTCTTTAATGGAGTTTTAGGGCCTAAAACAATGCATTTTTGGTATATTTGGTATGGGGATGATTTCTGGATTTCAAAAATGGCGACTTGAACATCCAAGATTTTGGTCCAAAATCAAGATGGCGGCTGTTTAATGAAGTATATTTTTCGTAGGGAAGATGTCTGGACGCCAAAACTGGCGACCAGAACATCCAAGATGGCAATCTTAAATTATAAATGGCAGCTTCAAATTCAAGATAGCGTCTTTTTCTTAAGAGTTTGAGGCTCAAACATTAAAAGCCAGATAAACGATATGATTTCTGCTATCATGAAATGGATTTCTGTTAATTGTATGGAAGTGCGATATACATCAACATTTCGCTTGATTTTGATTGAAATTGGGTTTCTAAGGCACGAGAAAGGCGCCATCACCGCTAGGTGGATTAATTAGGGTTTTTAATTAATATGTATAACAAATGTTTTCAGTTGGCGTATGTAAATGTAGAAATGCTAAATGATCTTATAGATCTCAGAGATTTCCAGATTTATTTCAATATGTCGAAACTTTAAACATTTCAACCAGTAAATTATCACTTACATTCTTGTCAATACCATATCAACGCTTGTCACACTCACATCATGCGCACATTTGAAAGCTCGTTGATACAATGCACAAATACCGCACATTTCCAATTTATCTTTACAATTAGCACTCTTCCAGCGAAGTCACTCTCGAGTCAGCACGATTACCATCGAAAGTCACCCCACTAAGTACTTAGAAGAGCTGCAAACGAAACATGAACTCGATCGCAGCACATCGATCTCCCTTTTCGGTTATGTCTGTCCGTTCCGTATAAAGAACAGAACAAAAAAAAAACAGCAACTCACAGCATTGCCTTTATTCAATCACCGCGCACCGCACGCCCGCCGCGCGCAGTGAGACCAATTGTTGCGCACCAGCCAGCCGGCTCACGCGCTCACGATCCTCACACCCCCGCGGTTCTCACCGCTGCTGGCGCTTCCGCGCGTTTGCGTACCAGCCAGCAGCAGCAAGCAGCAAGCAAGGAACGATCAACAAGTGCGCTTCGCAAAGTACGCGACGCGCACGGGAAGATATTGTGCTATCTAAAGTATATCTACACCTTCGCGGCGGCCGATGCCACTCAGTTCGCAACCGGACGATCTTGGGATAACAGCCGCTGATACGGCCGAGAGTGGTTAATAGTTGAACGCGACGCTTTGCGTGATACGGTGTGTTTTGTGGGATGAGTGGACAATTGACAGTCAGAAATTGGTCAAAGTGGTGAACGAAATTGGACGGATCGGAAGAAGCAGTTAGTGAGCGGTGGTGAAAGGTGAAGAAAGCGAGTGAATTGTGTTGTAGAACTTTGATGGACTGTTTTGTTGTGACAGATTCAACTAACTCGTGAAGTGGATATTCCTTTGGTGGCGACAATTGGATAAGTAAGTGAATCAACTTCCTTCCTGTTCTACTTTTCAATAGTAACAATGAATTCAAGTGACAAAGGATTACTAAGAAACTTTTGAGTCAATTTGACGATCACCGTGAGATTTTCAAAATATGACGCAGACTTGATCAACGAGTTCCACGCTTTGCAAATTGTTCTTCAGCCAAAGCCGAGTAAACAGCTTTCGTCACCGGGGTGTGGTTCTGCGTGGTATCATCATCGTTCCCGCCGATCCTGACTCATCCTCGTTGATTTTTAGTTTGATTAAAAACGGAACAATTACCTCGGTCGACACGAGATCCGATCAATCTGCATATTCATCAGCTTCCTCACGTGTGATGCTGCTGTTGTAACGAGTTGATAGTTCCCACGGTGTCTAGTCGCGACGACGACGACGACGGGCAGCGGGAATAATTCAATCGGCAGCACGGCACGCGTGTGAGCCGCCACTTCTCGCGCGGGTTACAAAGTGTAATCCACCCTGCGCTGATTGTGGGAAAACATTGTGGTTGTTTTGTGAATCTTGCATTTAATTATGGAGTTATTAACTTCCACTAGTTGTTGGTGGTGGAATCGTGTGGTATCCTTTATCAATTCCGCTTTTGAGGGAAAATTATTAGACAATACTTAAGTACTCTTAAAGCAGTGATTCCCAAAGTGGGCGAAATCGCCCCCTGGGGGCGAAAATCAGGCTCAGGGGGGCGAAAATGAAAAAAAATCCAAATTGGGGGGCGAAAATACTAAAAAGGGGGGCGATTTTTCAATGATTGGAAAACATCAATAGTATTGAATTACAAGTCGAGAATATCAACTAAATCATAAAAATCCCTGACATTCATGGTTACAGTTCAAGTTTTGTCTAGGACTATAGAAAAAATGCTGTTACTATTAAATATAAACATCGACTTAATTTTACAGAATTATTACTATTTATGTGGACTCTTGAGCGAAATTGCTAGAAAAAAAGACTGCTACTTCTATTTCTGAAGGGTCTCTGTAATTCTGGATATCAAAAAATAATATATTTGGAAACTCCTATAACGAACATTTGAATCGTGACAGTCTTTATGAAAAGAACAGTTTTTTTCCGCGAATTGATAAGCAAAATTGGGTTTCAACTCGTAGGCGGATTTCTTCATGGAAATTTCAATCAAAAACATGAGATCCACATGAATTTCAGAAGACTTTTCTGATGAAATTCGTAACACAGTGTTCACAAACAACTTCACACACAATGTGATTAGCTTACAAACTTTAATAGAAGTTAATTTGAAAACATTCCAAAAATTATGTGTAAAGTTCCGTTCAAATCTAGTCATGAAACCTGCATATACTTATACTCGACAATTTATTTAAAACACAGGAAGTATTCAAATTCATACGAAGGATTCGGAGAAAATTAACTACATTTGAAAATACATCGCTATTTATCTGAGCTGCACTTTTTTGCATAACATATATTTGTTGTTGGGCAAAGTTCTTCAGAAAGTCAAGAGTAATCTGGTGATTCTTGACTTCCATTGCACCCCAGGCGCCTTTCAGAGCTCGTCTTTGATGGAACACACTCAGCGAGGTGACGAAACTGAGGCCATGAAGGTATCCCTTTTAGGATTAATTACCTGATTGCTCTTGACTTCCTGAAGAACTTTGCCGAAGACGGCCCTTTTCTATCTGCTCTGGATCTCGAGATAGTGGAGTTTGAAGCTTTACTTGACAACTAGTGCCACCTAGCGACGAAATCACAAACTAATTGTTGAATTACAAGATTGTTTTTGACCTACTGAACAACTTTGCCAAAGACAGCATTACACAATGGTCCACGAAACAGATTTACGAGGAAAGATGCATTCAGCGCCTTCAAATGATTTTCTAGAGTAATATGGTCTTCTACAAAGTTGTATCTAAAAATAAGGCCCTCTTTTCAATATACATGAAAATTAGGGTGGTCCATATTTTCAAAGAAATTGGGAACCAAACTTTATTATTTGCAAGAATTACTATATACATTCTTCGGGAAAGTTGTAGATCTATCAATTTTGAGCAAGTTTGCTGAAGACACTTTTTATGTAGCTTTAAAATTGACCGATTAACTTTTTCAGTTTAGATTTTTCATCAAAGTCGCCCAAGAAACTTGTAGAGTATTTGCAGACGCGTCGTACAAAAGGATGAAACACAAAAGGCTGAAATAACAAAAGGCTGAATTACAAAAGGCTGAAAAAACATAAAGCTGAAATAATCATTCGACTAGTTTTCAAACGACGAGTGCATAAGCAGTCATACTGAAGACTAGCCCACCACTAACATCATAGACAAACAAACATAGCACTCTTATTATTCATATCGTACACTGATGTAACGCACGTTTTGAAAATTTGCTAGTTGGTGGACCAACCAGCCCTGGCACTTGTATTGGTTTGCTTGAGCTTGACATTTGACGCACACTACCGCTCATTGGTTAATGGTTGGCCAAACTAAATCTGTTTTGTCATTAGGCGAACATGCTTCCGTTATTATGTTTTACATCGAGAAGCGTTAGGACTGTTTGTCCGCGCTAATAATCCCATGCTGTGCATTATTGATCGCCTACATAACTATGATAGTATTTCTCCAAAGAATAGCATATGTTTATATGTAGAAATGCGTATAGAAGCTGAGGAACAGGCTTTGTCTCAAATGGGACCTAATGCCATAAAAAAGTACTATAGACACATTCTACCGTGACGTTACAACGTTTTGACGCATTCGTAGTCAGATTTTCCTCTATAACTCATGAAAACGAGCGAAAACCGCAAAATATTTTTTCATATTCTGATATATATGATATATATGATATATATGATATGATATATGATAGCATCTTGAAAAATCTGCTCGGATTTTTATGATATTCTGATTTTTTTTCCCACCATTGAAATTTATTGGTTTGTTCTTCAATTCAATGGAATAAAACATTTAAATTTCGGATTTGTTTTTGAATTATCGACTTTTACATTTCGTGACGTTACAACGCCCGTTCAGTTGCAAACAGGGTTCTGCTCGCGTTGTAACGTCACGAAAATGCACAACATGTTAGAATCAGAATAATCAGCCAAATTTACCCAAATTTGTGAATATATCATTGCATTATCTTCACTGCTTCAACGGGAACTTTATTCTATTGAAAATCTGTTTTGTGATAAATGGCTCGGAGGGCCAAGTTATTACTAATCAATAGTATGAATACTCCTTCATGAAGGTTAATGACACCGGCACCCATCTTTGATTTATTATCACCCATATTTTTCTAGTTTTGTTCCAAAGACTAGCACGCTGAGATCCATTATTTTGCACCGCCAGATATTTAAATTTTTCAGCATATAACTCATCACGCCGTAGAGATAAGGCACATTCTATCGTGACGTTACAACGTTTCTACGCATTCGTAGTCAGATTTTTCACTATAATTTAAAAAAACGACTGTAAACCTCAAAATATTTTATCATATTCAGATTCCTTGAAAAATTTCCAATATGTTTGACCTGTTTAACATTTAGTTTTCATTAAAAAAAATTGTTTAAAATGCGTATTTGTAGCGTGACGTTACAACGCGCTAGAATTCGACCCCCTCTACCGCGCAACCAACATCTTGAAAAATTTGCTCGGATTTTTATTTTAAACTGAACATTTCTCCCACCATAGAAATTGATTGGTTTGTTCTTCAATGCAGTGAAATAAAACATATACATTTCGGATTCGTTTTTGGATAATCGACTTTTACATTTCGTGACGTTACAACGCCCGTTCAGTTTCAAACAGGGTATGGTATTAGTGTCTGCCACACAGTGGTGGTAGTTGCAAATTTTCAAAAGCGTGCAAATTTTATTGATTACCCAAAACACATTCAATAAGCCGTAACTTTTTGTAAAATATATCAAAAATTCTCAAATATTGACTGATAGTTCCGCATCTTGTTATCTGTAATTTCTACAATTTTGGACTTGATTGGTTAGCTCTGCAGTAGCAGTATCATATTTTTGACTGTGTTCTATTAACTCTTATATCTAATAAATAAGTGAATCAAATCAAATTAAATTTTGAAAGTTAAGAATTATATATTGATCTTTGATTACAATTTGATTTGAATACAATATGTCCAAAGTGAAAAAAGTTCCAGCTTGTAGAATACTTTCAAGAAATTCTAATCCCTTGCCTGCTTTTTCAAAATGGAAACTAAAGTCTTCTAGTGGCAAAATCTCGCATCTATTGGTAAATCAACTGCAAATCCTTTACTTACCAAACAACTTTGCCGAAGAAATCGTATTTCTATGTAAAAAGGATCCTGAGATGTATGAAATTTAAAATTTGTAAGTTCTCTAGCGCCGCCTGTTGGTGGAACTTTGAATCAAACCATCCATCAACTGTAAGTCTTTGACCAACTTAATAACTTTGTAATTTCGTCAGTGTTATGTCTGTTGGCCACTCATATCACAGAAATCGCAGTACAATTACATCGTAGATTTCGGCCAAACACCATCTCCTCCGTCCTTCAAAAATCTACGTAGTTCATTAACCGGCAATGGTACGCAATTTATAAACGATATCTCGAAAAAGAGCTCATACACAACGAGAACGAAACTGTTTTGAATATAGAACTACGTTTGTCCAATTCATAAGCCGTCCAAGCCAGAAAGATTTGGTCTTTCCACAGAACTTTTTTTCGTGACGTTACAACGCAAACTTCAACCAGGTGAAACTCAGGCTTCCGTGAACCGATTTTATTTTTTTTAGTCTCATTTGAAAGATCTTTTCGAGTACAAAGAGCATACAAAATTTCATATTTGTAACGTTTTCCGTATTTGAATAAAATTTAAAAATGTTGATTTTTCGTGACGTTACAACGCAATAAAAACCCATACTGTGATCAGCCATATTTCAGAGTTGTAAAGTCTTCTGATTAAAAATCTTTTTATGCTAAAAATCTACATATATTTATCTACAAATGATGGAAGACTTTTGAAAAACCAGTGTGTTGGTGTTTGAATTACGATAGTTTGGATGAAAAGTGTGCCTAAGAGACTTAAAATCACGATTTTAATGTTAATCTTAATCGTCGTTCAATTTATATTTATTGTCACACTAATATCATGTCGAATACATTTTTGGATGACAAAAGTAATGTAGAATGTGATAAAAATGTCAAATATGTCATAACTTAACTTTGAAAAATTGGTATTGATGATACGGGACCCGTAGAATGTGTCTATAACTCCTTTCTTGCATTTTCGCAAATTCAGCCTTTTGAATTTCAGCCTTATGTTACTTTCAGCCTTTCAGCCAAGAACTATTTGGTATTGACAGTTCATCTGCAAGCTGCCGCTAATAAATACATGTCCGCCTAGCATCCTAGATACCCCGATCAACAAATGTCCTCAAACAAAGAAACTTCTTATGAGGTGAATGTCTTGATACAATGTATTTACATACTGTTAACAATACCAATACTTCCTATTTGGTGGATATTTTACTTCAGAATAGCCTCACCAGGTGGCGAAAATGTAGCTGCAAAGATCACATATAGATAAGACTTTTGAACCATATTCCAAAAATACAATATACATTTGTTACGTTGATATCTCGATCGAGAGAAAATATTTCGACGGAATTATTCATATGAATTAAGTTTTCAATTTCAATAAACTCTGGATTGAAATTAATACAGGGAATCTTTCAATGATTCTCCAAAGGATCCTCCAGGGCAGTGGTCACCAAACTGCGGCCCTCGACCAGGTTTTGTGCGGCCCGCGAACTGATTTAAAAATGTATTAGAAAGCGGCCCACATATAGAAGATTCCATAATGATAATCAGAGATTTCACCATGTATTAAAACTTTCATGAGAAAGAATATTAACTACTAAAATTTTGCCAAAATTCGTTGTATTCTATTTACTTTATATTCAGCACATGTACCAGGGAACTATTTAAAAAAAATAATAAAACGGAAATGTTGCACAAACTTTCGAAATTTTGCAAACAACTTCAGGGATTGGGCAAGATATTCTTCATTCCCCTAGCAATACTTTTGGGAATTCTTCCTCAAATATATATTTTAAATCGGCTACAAATACTTGTACACATTGCTCAGAAAATCATGTCTGTGGGTTTTTATACATTGGCTTCCCAAGGAATTACGCAAGAAAAACTTAAAAAAAAATTATCAGAGATTTCCATAACAGTATCTCCAGCCAGTTTTACGGGATTTCTTCCGAGAACCCTGAATCCTCTACAAACCATTTTGAAATTTCTTAAAATCCACGAGAAGTCTCAAAAAACCTCACAGTTCCAAGATTTTTTTTTAAATAAAGGGAATCCTTAAGAAATCCCTAGGCTGCAGTAAAAAACTCGGAAATTTGCCAAAATTGGATTCAGGGGTTTTACAAGAAATTTGTCTGTGTTTGTGTCTAGGACTTCCAGAATGTTGCAGTTATAATCTGCGCTATAAGCACGCTGTAAGTTTATCCACAAACTTCTTAAAGAAGTCCATATTGTTCTAATCAGCGTCGCTATTGCTTGTTTTTCGTATGCCTTTTAAGTAACTAGTCTGAAACAATTTGCTCAACATTATCAATACAAGAACTACAAAACCTTAATATGACGTTCTTGAAAACCATGTTTTTACTCCCCTACGATTTTCAGGATTTTTCCAAGCAAAATTTAATCTCCTAATAACTCCAGATTGTTTAGTTCCTTGCTGTTGTTCAATATTTTCAAAAAATCAAACAAATGGATTTTTTTGATGAATATCGAAAATTGTGGAAAATAAACTCTTGAATGAGTTGCGGCCCGCAGCCTCTTCTCAAAATTAAATTTTGGCCCGCAAAGACAGTAAGGCTGAGGATCACTGGTTTAGTCCCATACCAGCCAAAAACTAGCGCCCCTTCATCGAACAACTTTGCTGAGGACACCAACTTTATGAGTAATCAGGATCTTGCTGTTATTTTATCAATGACATGTCTGTTTGTCTGCGATGTCTCTTTGGGTTCATTCAAATAATACGTAACGCAAAATTTGACAATTTTAGAACTCCTCCCTACTCCACGGATATTTTTTTTGCAATTTCTCATCGTAATAGGTTGTTTTACCTCACGCAAATCTGACAGGAAAAGGCCTACTTTCCCACACCAAATTAACAGTGCTGCAATGGTTCAGTATTTAAAGGTAGTTTGATGCTGTTTGAGCAAAACTTTGGGCAACAGTGTTGTTGTTTTCTCCATTTCTTGCAACATAAACAACATTGTTATTCAAAGTTTTGCTCAAACATCATCAAATTAGGTAAGGAATCATAATACCCACGCTTTTTGCACCATTTCACTGCAGAAACGGAGAAAACCTTCTCACCATACAAAAATTCAGCTCATTACTACAAATCTAGTACTACACCGAACGTGCCCCATTTGAGCCATGGGCTCAGAAGAGGGTCAGTGTCAGCTGCTCTCAGGGGGAAAGAACAGCCGGGGCTGGGTTCGAACCCATGACCATCTGCTTATGAAGCTAACGTATGACCAATTGCGCCACGTGCCCCGGCTTTAAACCCTACTTAAGAAAAAAAAATCATTGAATTTTGAGAACCTTCCTACCAAATTTTACGACTATAATAAAAAAATCCCCAACGGCTAAAACAAATGGATTACCGCTAAAATGGCCTAAAAGAACACGAAGCATCGTTTTAGTCTCAGAAGCAAAGTAATGTGTCTCTGACATATTCAGGGTTGCTGAATGCAAATCTGATTTGCTCCAGCAGCTCCCGGGGGAATTCCTCGAGAAAAACGCAGAGAAGTTCTGAAAAAAATCCTGATAGAGTACATCTGAAGGAATTCTGGACGAATCACATGAGGTTTTTTTTTATTGGAATACAAGGAGAAGACGTAATACCAATCAGTATTTCTTTAGAAACAGGAAGAATCCTTGAGTGAAAACTCAGGAGGGAAGCTAAAGGAATCCTTGAAGAAATCTTTGAAAAAAAGTTGATAACGGAAAGAAGGCTTTCTTAGTCTTAGGCAAATCTAAACGACTAGCCGTTTTTATTTACCCAAGACTGAGAAAGCCAGCTTTCTGAAATCAGCATTTTCAAGTCTTTCTCAATCGGTATGATCTTCTGCTGGAATCTAAAGAGGAATCTAAGCAGAAAGTTCAGGATAAAAAAATTCTCAAGAAATTCTAGCAGATCTTCTTAGCAGAACCAGGATTTCTGGAATTATCCATGGAAAAAAATGAACAGAGAAATATCCTGAGAAATCCTTGAAGAAACCACTGGAGGAATTCCAGAAGCAGTTTCAGTAGGATTGCCTGGGAAAATCCTAGCAGGAATAACTAGAGAAATTCAAGTAGGAATGTTTTGAGAAATTTCAGGAAGAATCCTAACAAACATCTCTCGAGGAATCCCTAAGCAATTCGTTGAAGAATCCCTTAAGAAATCACATTAAGTTTTTATGAAGAAATTCTATCAGGAATTTCTGTGTAAATCGAAACAAAAATCCTTGGGTAAATTCTAGTAGAAATTTTTGGAACAATTCCAGCGGGTATTTCTGAAGGAATCATTAACGGAGTTCGTTAAGCCCCTACCCCCTTTGTCAGCTCCAAGCGCGTTAGGCATAGTATATGCTCGGTTGCCTCACCTTACAAAAGTCCCCACCTGCGGGGTGCTGAATGAACTCGAGAAAAAAACCCAGATTTATCCACCAAGTGTTGATAGTGCCTTTCTCGTCAAATATGTACTCATGATCTTTCCGTTGACGCAATCAATCTTGCCTTAGACTCAGTGATCAGCCCCAAATCTCTGTGCTTTGGTTGTGGACGAGAAGGGGGAAATGCTCATAACAGCGATCTGGGACTGTACCACCTACGAATTTCTGAAGCTTGAGAATACTTTATTTAGAAAATCAAGAATTTTATCAAGGTCATCATCGAATTGGGGCACTTATTCCGACGTTATATTCAACGTATGGGCAGAGCTGAAAGTATCAGTCCTTTCAGTTGACTGCTTGACCACCTTCACTGGAGGCTGATTCATACCAAGATGACAATTACTAGCCAGGATTAAACTTTTTCCACAGAACACTTTGATAAAGTTTTATCTGCACATTTTATGCTATATTTTATTATCATTGGTTGCAAAATTCATGTGGAATTTGTAATGTAGTAATTTGAATTACCAATGCTATATCACATTCAAATATCAACCACATTACAGAGCTTGCCCTCCATCCGCATCAAAATTTTGCGTAGTAATTTTAGACGCAAATAAAGATCTAAACGAATTATCCGGGCTGATGCGCTTAAATTTTAATTTTTCATACAACGTACTGTCTACTGTAAATTTACGTCTCAGGAATCTAAAATGGTGTGATTCGATGAGATCGCTTTAGTTTCTTAGGCTTTTGGTTCTCTTACACATATCTATCGCTTGCATTCATTTAGTTCACTTTCGTAATTTCGCTAAAGCACCCAACGCTGCTTCTGCAACACCACCGGTAGCCTCTTATGTAATCTGAGTATATTTTGTATTGCTTACGAGACCCCCGGAAATGATTCCGTAACACTACCGGTACATTCAAATGTGATCTAAGTATATGAAAACTGTTAATCAGATTACCCGGAACTAAAAACACTACCGGTAGTAACTTCTGTGGACTGTGCCTATTTTCTTATCATCCATGCATCAGGTTACTGACATAAAAGCGATTTGATGTACCGCAAGCATGGGTTTGCTTCACTTTCATGTATGTCCACTTCCAGTGGGACACCCATAACCGGTTCCGGAAAATTTACATGGTTCATTTTTACATTTGACCAATTCCGGCGGAACACCTGAAACCGGTTGTGGAATACTATCGGTGGTCTCTAACGTAATCTGAGCTGGTTTTCTTGAAAACCTTTCATCAGCTTATCGAAAAAACCACGGTTTGATGATGCGCATGCATGGAGTTGGGTTCCCTTCTACATTTGACCACATCCAGAGGGACACCGGGAACCGATTCCGGGACACTACTAGTTTTCCCAAGCATGATCTGAGATATTTTTTCTTGGTAACCGTTCATCAGGATACCTTAAAAGCCATTTGATGTGTCGCGAATATTTTTTTGGTTCTCTTTTACATTCGGCTACTTTCAGCGAGATACCTCGAATCGATTCCGGAACACTATCAGTAGTTTCTAATGTGGGCATAGCTTATTTTCATGCTGATCGTACAAGTTATCGAAAAGGCCATGATTTGATGTGTCGCATGTATGAATTAGGCCACTTCCGGCGGGACACCAGGAACCGGTTCCGGGATGTTACCAGTTCAGATATGATCTGAGACTATTTTCCTGCTTACCGTTCCTCAGGTTATAGAAAAAGCGGCGATTTGATGTGTCACATGCATGGGTTTGGTTCACTTTTATATTTGGCCACTTCCGGCGGGATACCCGGAACCAGTTCCGGAACTCTACCGGATCAGATATGGTCTGCGACTATTTTCCTGTTTACCATTCAGCAGGTTACAGAAAAAGCGGTGATTTGATGTGTCGCATGCATGGGTTTGTTTCACTTTTACATTTGGCCACTTACAGTGGGACACCCGGAACCGGTTCCGGTATGCTACCGGTTTAGATATGGTCCGAGACTATTTTCCTGTCTACCGTTCATCATGTTATACAAAAAGCTGCAATTTGATGTGTCGCATGCATGGGTTTGGTTCACTTTTATATTTGGCCACTTCCGGCGGGACACCCAGAGCCGGTTCCGGAACACTACCGGTTCAGATATAATCTGCGACTATTTTCCTGCTTACCGTTCGTCAGATAATCGAAAATGCCGTGGTTAGATGGGTCGCATGCATGGGTTTGTTGCAATTTCATATCTGGCCCCTTCCTGGGGTACCGGTCCGGAACACCTAAATGGTCATAACTCCGGAACGGCTGGACCGGTTCAAACCATTTTCAATAAAAAACAATGGGACAATATTCCGCGTTGATTGAAAACAAAAGCGTTAAAATCGGATGATATTTACTATCAAAAAGTGAGGTGACATTTTTGTACACATACACACATACACACGCACACACATACATACACACACACATTCATACACACAGACATCATCTCAACTCGTCGAGCTGAGTCGATTGGTATACAAGACTTGGCCCTCCGGGGGTTCTATCATAATTTCATTTTTGGAGTGAACATATAGCCTTTCGGTACACCTTGGTGTACGAGAAAGGCAAAAACACAGAAGCAATCCGATCACGAACTGTTGGGTAGTACTCATGTAAAAATTCCAGCAGGGCGCCAATTTAACTTTAAATTCCAGTATAATTTCAAAAATACTAAACATTTTCCAAATCGTGTCAGCCCGATCGAAACTGGCTTCACTGTGAAGGTTGTATATAAGAATTGAAATGGAAAGATCTATGCAGCTATCAGCGCAGCGTTTTAAACATTGTTAGTTACTTTGTGATAAGGGAATGTGGGGTAATATGCACCCCTAAGCATACGTGGCCCTACAATCAATATTAAGATGTTTTATGGGTGTCTTACGTTTTGAAAGTTATTTTACTTATTTCACTAAGAAACGTCAACTTTTGGTCCGCGTAAAATCAA
>NW_026917000.1:0-50000 GCF_035046485.1 Aedes albopictus
GAATTGAGGAGTGTATTTTTCTGTAGTTCCCCCAGCAGCACACAAGTCACAAAGGTGTGTCGACAGCGCAGGTTTCTGGTTGGACACGAGTCATTTTCAAGTTATTCTGCCTTTGAGTTAGAATTATATAAATGTAGCTACTGTACAACCAAAAACCTGCGCTGTTGACACTCCTTTGTGACTTGTGTGCTGCATGGGTCGCGCACCCTAGTCGATGCCCTTTCTTGTATAGAGGGCAAATGAGACCATCCAACAGACTAGCAGGCAGTTCTTCCTCTTCCCATCTCTTCAATATAGTACGATGTAAGAGAACGTTGATACAGCTGCTCACTGATTGCTCAGCAATGTTCAGGGACGTTTTTGACCAAAACCGTACATTACATCAATGAGCTATTCGAAATGTGATGCATTAGGAAGGTTAAGAAGCTCGATCAGGAGATCGTCCTTCCCAGCAGCCTTGTTGTTCTTCCTCCAGATAAAAGACATATTCCAGGGATTCATTAAAAAATTCGTGCCGGGATATCTTTGGAAGTTTATTTCAAGAATACTCTACAAATTCCTCCTGAAACTCTTCTACTTCTTCAAAAAATCTATCAAAGATTTTTTGATATATACCTTTTTTACAGGAATTAATTCAGATATTTAAGTCGCAAACTCCTCCGAAATGTCATAAGAGATTATGTCAGAAAATCTTTCTATGATTGCTTCACAAACTATCCCATGCATATCTTCAGAAATCTTTTTTTTTCGGATTTCTTTTAAAAGATTCTATGGATATCCTCAAAAATTCCTCTATAGTTTTTTTTAAGAATCCGTATTTTTCCAGAAAATCAATTTTTCTTTTTAAACTTTTTTTTTAATTTTTGAAAAAAAAAACTATTCCTCCAAAAGTTTCTTCAAGGATGTCTTTAGTAAATCCTCTACAGACTCATTCAGATTTTTTTTACAAAGATCACCCCAGATATTCTTCGTGAGGTTTTTTCAGAAATATCGCTTATAAGATTTCTCCATAAATGTGTCCAAGGATTCCAAGTTTAACGTAAACTTCTATGGATTTCTTTCAACATTAATCCATGAAGTCCTTCAGAAAATACTCCAGAAACTAGGTTTTAAAATCGGCGAATATTTCTTTTAGAAATTTCTCTGCATAACAATTCTATTAAGAAATGCTTTCGGCGTTTTTTTGAGAAAATCAAAGGTTCTTCAAACAATTTCTCTAAGGATTTCTTTAGAAAAATTTTAACGGACTACTTCAGAAATTACAAACATTTCTACCAGTGTTTCTTTCAGATTTATCCCAGAAGATATCTTTAAAAATTCCTAATGCGATTCCTCCAAAAATGTGTCCAATTCCAAGTCCAAGGGAATCTTCTATGGGTTTCTTCCAACATTAATCCATGGATCCCTGGAATTCTTCCAGGGTTTCATTAAGAAAAATCTCAAAGGTTTCCTTCAGACATTCCCTCATGAATCTCTCAAGAAATTTCACTACGAATTCTTTAGAAATTCTTTAGAAATTCTTTAGAAATTCTTCTAGCGATATATTTGAAATATTAATAAGGAAATTCATACAAAGGTTTTTTTTTCTGAATTTCCCACAGGATTCAAAGATTATTGCAAACATTTATCCATTGGTTTCTTCAGAAAATTCACCTCATTTTTTTTCTGAAATTCGTTCAGGTATTTCTTCAGTAAGTCCGCAAGAAGTTTTTTCAGGAATCGCTCAAGGGGTTTTATTGGAAATTCCCGCATGAATGTATCCAGAAGTTTCAATTGGGACTTATCCTTAAAATCCTAACGGAGTTCCTCCAGATTCTTGCATTATTACTTTCAGTTACTCCAGAGAATCATGCAGGAGTTCACAAAAGACATTCCTTCAAGACTTTTTTTTCATGTTTTTCCCCTGAAAGTAATCCGGCTTTTCGTCTAACATAACGACAATAATTTCTCCACGGATTCTTTAAATAAATATTTTCTAGGAATTTCCACAAAAACTATTTTCTTAAGACTACTTTCTATTACTATTCACAAGAGTTTTTTTTTTCATGAATCTTTGTAGACGCTTATCTATGCATTTCTTAAGGTATTTTTTTTTTAGAAATTCATTCGCAGATTTTTCCAGGAATACTTTCAGAAATTTTTTCAATAATAAATCCCCAAGAATTTTTCTATAATTTTTTCAATTTTGTTCTAGAAATATCTCCAGGTATTTCTCTAGTAAGATCTTAAAAGAAATCTCATGAGGTTTATTCAAGAAATCCCTTGGGATTTCTTCAGATATTCCTAAGATCCTGGAGACTTCTTTAAAAAATCTTTCAGGGTTTTTTTAGAAATCTTGCTGGGATTCCTTATAAAATTCCTTTGAGGTTATATATGTATTTCCAGAGACTTCTTTAGAATTTTAAAGGTTTCAAAACTTCATTCATAAAGTTTTTAGAAATTCTTACAAAAATTTCTTTAAAAAATATACAACGATTTCTTCGGAAAATTTTCCCAGGATTTCTGTAATAATTATTTGAAATTTTTTTTTTCAGTGATTTGTGCTAAAATTCCAACCAGGATCGCTTTTAGCAATTGCTCCTGCGGTTCAATAGAGAATATCTCCCGAGATGGCTTTAGAGATCCTTGCAGAAACTGTTCAGATATTCCTCCAGAAATTTTTCAGAAATTCTTCCTGAAAATGCACAAAACTACTGAGAATTTTTTTGAGGAACGTGAAGGTATATCTATGAAACTTTTGGAGGATTGTCTGAAAGAAATCCCTCTCCTGAAAATACCTTTGGAAACTCCTAGAAGAAATTCTTCATTTTTTCTGGAAGAACTCCTGAAAAAATCCTGAAACAATTTTTGAAATTATCCCTAGAGAAATTTATGGGTAATTGTCGGGATTAAAACCTAGGTGAAATACTTCAAGATATCCCCTTAATTCAGAGAACAAATTCATTGAAGACTTCTGGTGAAGCTCTGCAAATAAATCTAAAAAAATGACTGCCCAAATCGCAGACAAAGGTACTTGTGAAAATCTTGAAAAAATCCTTCAATGAATCTCTGAGAGATCCCTTATTAAAGGAATTTTTTAAAAAGCTCGTGGAGATACCGAGAAGTCTCAACGGAAATTCCTGAAAAAAAAATTCTCTGGAGATCCGCGCAGAAGTTTTTGAAGAAATGCATGGACAGGGAGAACCCCAATGGACGGGATGCGTTATGAAGGTATACTAAAACGACATCTTTCGATGAATTCTTGTAAAAGCCGTTTTAAGAATCCAGTGAACATTTCAGAAATATTTGATGAAATCTGAGAAAAATCTACAAAGAAATTACTGGTGATTTCCCTGGAGGTAATCCTGAAAAATTTTCTTGAATTTTTAAAAAGATTTATTGCTTCATAAAATGAGTTCCAAAAAGATGCCTCTTCCGCGATAAATACAGAAAAAAACGTGAATTTATAATAATGCATGGAGAGGTTTTCTCGGAATAGTTCTCAATTAGACGCAATAGATAAGTCATTCGTAAGGGGTGCACCATTATAGGGGGCGGTGAGATTTGGAAACCTTGAGAAACTAGCTCTGATTTAACCATGACAACACTACTGCAATACAATAAAATGTGTGAAACGTCTGCCATACCGCTCGACTATATGGATAATACTCCTCCTCTTAAGTTTTAGAAATAATCTCACGATCAGCTGGTTCCATCGTCGCTGATGTGTATCATTTAGTTTCCTCCAACTTCCCTGCAAGCGCTACACACACACGAAACTGATTTATGCATCTTTCCGGCGACGGAATTGTGTCGCAGTTATGCAATAATCGCACATGCATGCATATTGACCTAGTTCTGCTGCAGTTGCTAGCTCTTGACGGTGGCAAATATAGTTCTGAGCTGGCTTATTGATTTCCCCGAATAGCGAACATAAAACGATTTCAATTACGGCGCCCTACCTATAGCTGGGAAGTTCTTTCTATCCCTACCTTTGTACCTCGTAATGGATGAGTGAAATGATGATGATGGGAAAGTCTGTATAATACAGTGCCACAGCACATGCATACTGCAAAGGGTTATTGCATTGGGCGGGCGGAGGAAACACCTCTCGACGGATGGAAATGACAGAAGCGCACCACCGTTCGACTTCGAGCAGCAGAGCTGCTGGGATTTGCGGTGATTGAGTTCAATTTCCTCTGTAATCTTCCATTTTATCCCAGGGATTTACGGTGCAGCGTGCATCCGTTTCTTCGATGACGGTTGTTTCGAAGTTCTCTAGTGGTTCGAAACTACCTACCACTCTCGATGCGATGGGTCCAATCTTGGGGGCTATTGAATCTCGGTTGTTGTGATCGCCCTAGACTGTCACATAAATCCGTCGCATATCATGTTGATTGATGTTTACTGCTTTCAAGGTACTCCCCTGATGGCCATGAAGCCAACATCGATTATGCATTAGCCCATATTACTGGAAGCATTTCAATCTCCCCGCTTTTAATTAGGAAATGGCTCTTCCACTAGCTACAAACCGATAACTGCTAGGTAGGCACCAACCAATCAACTGGAGCAGGGTAAAAGCAATTTTCCCACATCAACTGAACTTTCTCAGCCAATAAACAAACAACAGGAGCAGCAAAAACCAGCCCAATCGCCCGGGCTCTTGCTACGAATCGATATTCATTAGCACGATTTTATACATTTCTCCGACAAGCAGGAACCACTCGGTCTGCTGCTGATAGTTTTGCTTCCCATAACTTTCCTAGCTGTTCGGAAGGAGAGAGAAAAGTTCGTTGCTACACCCAAAAATAGCTCACTAGAACTTGAGGAGAATTCAATATCCCAATTCCAATATCCCCTATATGTCATTGGTACATGATGTTTTTTGGATTTAAGTTTGATACGACAAATTTAGGGGAAAATGACCAAAATGAGACATTTGGCGACGTTTTTCTGGAAAGGGGTTGGCACTATTCGATTCCCCGGAGTTTTTTTGCTTAGGAATGGGTATCTGTTGATTGCTTAGCAACTGGAACTAAATTGCGTCCGTTTTTTTTTGCACGAATTTGTACACTATGGTTGGTCTCAGTTGCGTTGTTGATGGCTGCTTTTATCGTACTCTAGCAGTCCTCTTGAGGGGCTTCATTGAGCTCGTCCTCGTCCGGCAACGCTGCCGCGAGATTCTGCGTGTATGCGCTAGCGACATCCGGTTCAGTCGCTCCAGATTATACCGAGGCGACCGACGGTACCGTACGTTGTTGATCACGGAGAGTTCTTGGCGCATTTTTACCATCGCCATGTAGTGGTCAGAGTCGATGTTAGCGCCACGATAGATCCTAACATCGATAAAGTCAAAGAAGTGCCTTCTTTGGAGGTGACGCCTAAAATGCCTCGAACATCGTCACCAGAAGTCTACGAAAAAATAATGCAGCTAATGGCCGCTTTTCAGGCAAAAATGTACCTCCCATAAAGCCATGAAACGGAAACTGCCCAGACAACCAGTTTACACGAATAATGAAGTTTATGTTCTTGTTATACGTACTTTTATGCGGTAAAGTTACATCGTATAAGATGCAGTAAAAGTGCCTTATGCGTACAAAAGTGGAGGCGCTATACGTGCATTGACGGAAAAATTATAACGCGATATGAATTAAGGCGATATCTTATGCGATGCACGGTGTGCGCAATTGCGACGTAATATAGCATCTTATGCGACTTTATAATATTCGAAAAAAAACAACCCTTGTCACCTCAATATTGAATTAATAACCTTTGGATTATCGAGCCACACTTCACACTTGACACCAAACACTACTTATGAAACACACTGGCTAATTGTCATGACATTCTAACTCACCTCAGTGTTTCTTGGAATGCACTTGGTTCCTCTGCGTTGTACGTGTTCGGCAGGCTATCTGGAGCTCCAAATGACGAAGCGTGATTTCCCGCACAGTTATCACTACCCCTCTCTTGCTAGCACAACCTCTCAGGCACAACCCATTGTCAATTATCGATCAACAAAACAAAAATAATGGCTTTGTAACTTGTTTTGTCACCATAATGATGACTGCTCACTTTCTTGTAGCTTTTTGGCACTCCAAAAGCACCTCATTCATTGTTATCACGAATCACATCGTAATATGCCAACGTTTACGATTCTAGCTTATGCGAGTTTGTATGCACATTTGAACGAGTTGATTTTTACATTTATGCGATTCACTTTGTACACCAATACGAGATAAGCTAACATAATAAGAAAAGTACTAAGCGAAGTCGTATAACCATCGCAGTACGCAATTATGCGAATTCTGTTGACACTTTGGGAGTTCACTCGAACGCTTCTGCATATCACATCGTAATATGCCAACGTTTACGATTCTAGGTTATGCGAGTTTGTATGCACATTTGAACGAGTTGATTTTTACATTTATGCGATTCACTTTGTACACCAATACGAGATAAGCTAACATAATAAGAAAAGTACTAAGCGAAGTCGTATAACCATCGCAGTACGCAATTATGCGAATTCTGTTGACACTTTGGGAGTTCACTCGAACGCTTCTGCGAATGAGCAAAGTTCGTCGCAATAAATCATCAGAATATCGTCTACTACGATGAAGTCATACATGATAAAAGTTAATTTGCACTCTTATATGATTTTATCAGATACATCGCAATAAGATCAAAAAATAACATCATATGCGATGCAAATTGTCCCTCAGCCGTACATATATGCGATAGTGATTTAAAATAATACTTTATACGATGTGCAGCGTGCATTCTTATGCGATTCCTGGTTGTCTGGGTGAAAGAATCAGATCACAAACCTATCGTTAGAGGTGGTCGTAAACACAGGAAAACCTGATAAACTGCGCTTAATCTGGGATTCAGAAACTCCTCAAAAGACCGGATTGTTGGTACCTCTCATGACCGAACCGTGCTTTGCTGTTATCGCCAGAGGAACATTCTCATCAGCGCCGACATAATGAAAATGTTCCATCAGGTGCAAATACGATCGGAGGTTCGACAAGCACAGAGGTTCCTGTGCAGAGACAATTCAGTAGAGACGGTGCAAGCGTCGACAGTGTCGATCAGGATTCCAAATATGACACTGAACGACGAACAGCGGACTGTTATGGTCTTCTTGTTTTCTTAGCCCGCATTAAAATTATGCTGCTGTGTTGAAAGATAGGTTGTCAGCTTGAGCCCTACGCTTGAGCCGCTGTTATGCTGGCTACGAAAACATTGCATTGGTGGGATAGGGATGCCATTTCCTTGACGACGAACGCTCCCGAAGTGCTCGAGTGAATCGGAGATCGGAATACGAAAGCAGTGAAAAGCTTTGTTATGGACAATAGCAGCCTATAGGAACGCATCCTGGGTATGGTCTGGCTGCTCGGCGAGGAAATGTTGTCGTACACGACGTTCTCCCGTAGCGTTTTGTTTGAAACGCCTTTTTGACGTACCAGGTGAGAGAATCTGTTCGACCCTCTGGGACTCATTGCGTCCTTCGTCATCAAAGGAAAAGTAATTATCCAAGAAATTTGGATTCTAGAGCGTTTCATGAACAGTGCTCTCGTGGCTCCGGTATGATCAGAGACGATACCGCCAGTTTGTGGCATTCCGAGTCATGCAGGTTCTGGAGGAGACGAGCGTTGCAGATTGGAGATGGCTGCCATCCAAGTAAAACGTGGCTGAAGCTGGAAAAATCCCAACTACTTTGAACGTTGCCGCTGGTCTTAAGGAACGGCATTCATGTATGAAGACGAAAGTAAATTGGTCCGTGAAAAATTCGGGGATGGAGGATTGTACGAACGACGAGTTGCAGAGCGTCTACGACGATCGAGCCTGAGCCTGTAATGCAGTTTCAACAGTTCTCCAAGTGGGAGAGGCTGCGACTCAAAGCGATGGCATATCTTTGTTGGTTCTAAAACAACTGCCAGCGAAAAAGGCCAGTTGGGCAATCCACGTGGATTTTTCTCAACTGTGGAAATGAATAGTCATATCTACAAGCTGTCACTGTCGTGTCTATCGGTGAAGGAGATCTCATGCGGAAAAGTAGACGAAAAGCAACATCGCCGTACATTCCGTACAGCACAAAGCTTCCAATCATCATTCCAAGAAAACACCACGTTACGGACCTTCTAGTGAACTGGTATCATCGGAAATATGGCAACGTGAAACCGTGATGGGGGCCGTTCATAAACCACGTAGACTTTTTGGTTGGAGGAGGGGGGTCTGAACAAGTCTACGCTCCATACAAATTTTTAAAGTTTTGTATGGACAAAAGTCTACGAGGGAGGAAGGAGGGATCTGAGATGACCAAAGTTTGGTCTACGTGGTTTATAAATAGCCCCTTGAATGAAATGCGGCAACAGTACCACGTGCCGGATGTAAGAGTAGTCGTTCGAAAGGCTAGGGAATGCTGCAGTTGGCGCTCGGTGTACCGAGTAGCACCTCAGGATTCGAAAATAGGACCACTACCGGTGGCCCGGCTGGGGTGATACGTAGGACTGGACTAATCGGATCATTGACAGTACGCTTTGGACGGGCGAAAGCCGAACGTTGTAGGGTGTCCTTGTTTATTTGCCTGACGACTTTAGAGTTTATAGAATAACATTAAACGACCAGAGTACATCCCTGACGAGAATGGGTGAGATGGTAGAAAGGGAAACACAATGTGTGGGAAGACTGGAAGAACAGAAGTATCAAAACCACCGTGGCGTGAAGACATGGAAATAAGTTAGAGCTTGTAAACGTACAGAATAAAAGAGTTATTGGTGAAAGTGATTCGCAGTTATTATCTTCTTGATCCGGAGACTCCTACAACGACAAGGGTCATTTATGTGGAGGTTGCATTAATCACGGATTCCTGCAAGCAAGTTATATGCAGATTTATTGCAACCCAAGCAGCTCTTCAGGAAATCTATTCGGACCGAAGTACGGATTTCCAAGGTATTCGTAGTGAATTGGACAAAGAAATACGGTCCGTTAACGAGTCGTTGGCTTCCACCGTAACCAACCAAAGAATTCCGTGGAAGTTCAATCCTCCGTACGCCCCCTGAGACCCACTGAAATACCCCGGAGACCAGTGTTGCAAAGTTTCAATATGATCCGAATCAGCTGAAGTTTAACTAAAAATTAACCATCGGGGAATCAATTGACTGGCTCTGATTATTCAATTGATATCATCCCCAGCATTAGTAAAAGCCCGCCCCTAGGTAAAGGCTCTCCAACGAGCAAGTATAAATCGTGGTGCCGTATGTTTAAAGCTTGGTTCGTCATGACTTAGACCCTCCCGATACACCCTAAGACCAACTTAAAGACCCCTGGGACCTCCAGGTACTCCTTTGGAACTCCCAATAATGCTCTTCGTCCCTCTGAAACCTTCCTGAGGCCCCCTGGAACGCTCTTGAAACCCTTGAAGCACACCTTAGACGTTCTAGCATCCCCTGAAATCTCCTAAAACGCCATTGAGATCCTCTGAGATGTCCCTGAAATTCTCTGGAACTCCTCTAGAACTCCTCTGGAACCCTTAAACACCGGAGTTTTGCAAAATCATGAGGTTGAATATGCCGCAAGCCAGGTTTCAGAACCGGTCAGAAAGTGGGCACTTCGCTGGGGTCTCCAGGTCTCCAGAACATCCGGAGAAGTGGCGAACGTATCATAAAACTCCGAAAACATGTATCAAAGATCTAGTTTTGCAAAACCTTGTAGTTTGATATGTCGCAAGGTGGGGAGTGTATCCGAAATCTCTTAAAACATGTACCATAGGTCTAGTTTTGCAAAATCATGGAGTTTGATATGTCGCAAGCTAGGTTTCAAAACCGGTCAGAAAGTGGACCCTTCCCTGGAGACACCAGGTTACCGGATCATTCGGAGACGTGGCCAGTGTATACGAAAACTTTTAAAACATGTACCATAGTTCTAGTTTTGCAAAATCATGAAGTTTGACATGTCGCAAGCTAGGGTTCAAAACCGGTCAGAGAGTGGCCACTGCCATGGGGACACCAGGTTACCGGAACATTCCGAGTACAGTGTACTCAAAATCTTAAGAAACATGGTCTAATACTCTTGTTTTGCAAAATCATGAAGTTTGTGATGCCGCAAGCTAGTTTTAGGTTACCCCAGTACCCCCGGCCGTAAATCTGGAACAACGGAAAAATGCGGAATAATGATCCCGGTTCCATAAACTAGGATTTTGTGATCAACTGACAAAATTTCACTAACTTTCGTTAAAAAACGGCTGAGAATCAGAATGTAAAAGTTTAGAAATTGGGTAAAAAAGAGGCTCAGGCACATGCGTATAACAATATGCTGCATAAAAAGAGATTTTAGTGTGTACTGAACCTTCATTTAGGTGAGAACACTGCCTAAATATTCCCTAAGGGTCTAAGGGATTTGTAACCTAAATGGATTACATTTGTTACCTATATTTATTTTAAGCTGACAAAGAAGTTTTGAGGGGTGAGTGGTTAGGCGCCCTAACTAAGGACATTTAAGAGGGGCCCAACAAACATTATTGCTGTACATCGGCTGCATAAACCGCTCTTAAGCTTCATTTTAAAATTGATGGCTGAATAAGCTGTTATTCAGCTATCATTGTTACTTGGGGGGTCATGTGGAGCTTTAAAGGGGCTTTCGATGGAGTACATGGAGGGGAAGTGTTTCAGATGCATTTTAGGGCGGTTCAGGGTTTTGAGGACGCATCACTGGATATCAGGTGGGATTAACGGGGGTTTCAGAGGCGTTTCGACGCGTATCAAGGCACTTTACGAGGTTTTGAAGGGCTTAACAGGCTATCAGGTGAGCTCCACGGGGGCTTAAATAGGTTTATGAGCGCTTCAGAATGTTTCAGAGGAGTTTTAGGGGATTTCGCAGACTTTCAGGTGAATTTTTCGGGAGTTTCAAGCGGGTTTCCAGAGGCGTTTCAAAGCATTTCAAAGCATTTCAGAAGAATTTAAGAAAGGTTTTAGGTGCTCTCAAATGAGTTCTATGGAACTTACAGAGGGTTTCAGAGGTATTTCAAAGCGTTCAATCGCGTTTCAGAGCGTTTCAAGAGGGTCTCTAGTTAGCCTAGCCTAGCGGTTGAAGCTATGGATCGCCAATCCGGAGACGGCGGGTTCGATTCCCGTTCCGGTCGGGAAAATTATCTCGACTCCCTGGACATAGTGTATCATTGTACTTGCCTCACAATATACGAATTCATGCAATGGCAGGCAAAGAAAGCCCTTCAATTAATAACTGTGGAAGTGTTCAAAGAACACTAAGCTGAAGCGAGGAAAAAGAAGAAGAAGAAGAAGAAGAAGAAGCGTTTCGAGGTTTCGGAGAAGCTTTAGAGGGCTTCACAGGCTCACCGACGAGCTTCACGGGGTCAAGGTTCCAAGGTGTTATAAAGTGTTCAAATGCAATTAAGGAATTTCAGGGCGTATTGGGGGGCTCTGCAGGCTGTCAAGGGGCATTCAAAGGATTTAATAGCGCTCAGTAGGTTTTATAATGGTATTAAGAGACTTCACAGGACCTCAAGTGCGCTTCATGGGGGAAAGAGGTTGGATTTCATTCAAACGTATAAGTCAAGCATATGGAGAACCGATTACTTATGCTCAAGATTTTTTTTAAAACCTTAAATAGTTTGAACCCCCTTACGTCTTACCCCGCCCTATACAACACATAACTCCACTCGCTGATTCTTTCCCGTAAACCAACCTTATCTGTAATCTGTAAGTACCACCTGTTTTGAACATAATCAAATTACATATAGGTACCGTTACCCTATTAGATTTTACCTAAATGGAAGTTCCAGTGTAAAGGCCAGTGTACAAAAACATTAAATGTAGCAGTGGATATAACCATAGACCTGGAAAAATTCATATCACTGCAGCAAAATGCTCAACAGAATTAATTTTGGGTGTACACAGTCAGCAAACCCAGGACCCAGGAATTCCAAATGTGCAAAACCTTTTCCCAGACTCCCCCGCACTTCTCTAGAGACCTCCGTAACCTACCACAACAGCTAATGGGGAATTTGAACAACTTTTTTCCCAAACAAACCGGATGGGTGCGTTCGGTTCGTTCGGTTCGATTACGGCTGCTGAGAAGAGAACAGAGAGGTACCTTCCAACCAGCAAAGCACTTTTGTTCAATCATAATACCTACCAGAATATACGCAAACACAAACTCTCGCTTTTCCCATCAGCTCTACCTGCCAACTACTGTGCGGATGGAACGGGAATACTGCACGGTGACCTACATATTTCCGGGAATAATGCATAGTAGCATAGTGTTTTGGCCCCGATTTCCGCTTAGCTGAGTAACGTTGTTGATGCAATATTCAAATAGAATGCACTCACGTCATCCGGGGTAATGGATGGGAAACAACGCGTTGCTGCGCTGTTTTGCTGTGGGGATGATGGTTCAGTGAACCTGAACGACGGTCGGTGGACACTCAGTAAAGAATTAATTCAATCATGAATATTGAACACAAAATGTAGAATTCTATAAATCATTGTGTTAAATTCTTTATGATTGATCGTGCACATCTTTCAACAATCAATTGTAAAAAAAGGGGCGGATATCATTAAACACATAAAATATGACAGACTTCATCAGTTGGATGACTGAAGAAAGAATTGCAAAAACAAAATTGTACAGGGACCTATCTTCTCTGCCTGAACTGCTCCATCATTTTCCACTTCCAAACAGTTGAAAACTCTTAAAACGTCTCTCCAAACTTTCGAAAATTCTACTTACCTACTTTACCGGAGACGAACATCAAAGTTTAAGATAAATTTCACTTTTCCAAGAGTTTCCAACCCATCGCAGGTACGAGATACGATCTCCAAACTCAACTCAACTCAGAACAATTGAAAGGTTCTGCCGGGCTCATTCCCCCCTGCAACGAGAATATTGCACCCGAACAATAATTAATAACACTAAATTTCCTCGAACTGGGACCACGGGCGAAGACGACGACAACAGTGACTGCGATGAAGCGGACATCCTCTCACCAACAACACAAGATCAAACTAGCTGGTATCATTTGTCTTTCTCGCTGGTGGCCCCCGTAGGACGCCAACACACAACAACGCTAGAAGACGACCACCCCAGAAATGGGAAAGCTCCATTTCCCGTCCCAATTGTTGTTTATCTTTACGGGTGTTTTGGGAAACTCTCTGCGCCTCGTTACTTCATTGCTCGGCTGTTGTTGTTGTTATTGTTGGTGATTGCAGAATCCGGAGGGAAAACTTCAACCGTTATCTTCCTGATGAGGGGACAGGGTGAAGAAAGTGGCGGTCCCTAAACACAGAAGGTGCTGACTGCGAGTGATTTCAGATTTCTTACACTAGAATGAATGGTTGGCTTCGTTGAACATAATGTATGTAGACTTTTCCAGCAATACAACAAGGTGCTCCCAATTTCATCCTTCTCAAAACAATGATAACAAAAAAGTTTTATAGATGTTCAGGGCACTCACAGGTCCCGGAGTTTTGGGCTTAGTCTTCAAGAATAAATAGATATGTATATGGGGTTTTACCACTAGAATGTATAGCTTAATACATTCAAATGTCGATATTGACACAGGAGAAGTTGAAGAACATATTGCAATAATGTTCAAGACTAACATGAAAGATCCAAAGTCCTAATTGAAGGATATATGTACTTGTGAAAGGTTCAGAGAGTTAATTTATGCCTGTTTAAACTAATCCAATGGAACTGCAAGGCTATATATATATATATATATATATATATATATATATATATATATATATATATATATATATATATATATATATATATATATATATATATATATATATATATATATATATATATATATATATATATATATATATATATATATATATATATATATATATATATATATATATATATATATATATATATATAGCCTTGCAGTATATATATATATATATATATATATATATAAGTCTAAGTACGAGCGACCAACTCCAAGTCGTTGGCGGTTTGGCGGTTTGGCGGTTTGGCGGTTTTCTAGACCATCCAAAACATTCATGAGTTATGTGGTCTATAGATCTTTGTTTTTATAGAATGAGGAAATCTGCTGATCAGATACACAAGAGGTGGGTCCTCGGGATATGTGGACCGCTACTATCGCTAGCAAATTTCGCTTACTGTTGCCGAGCTATTTGACATTATCGTTGACAATGCCATAATCACCATGCTTGCCTTTTGCAGACATATTCTACGTGGCTGATGGTGCACCCTCCTGTGGTAACCACTGCACTGTTTGTTGTTCAAACTTGCGGTTGTTTACCACCACCAGCTCCGTTATGTGATGTGCGAGTGCCAACTGTCTCGACCTCATCCAGTCCTCCACTATGCCATTTGCGTGCATTTCGGTCAGTTCCACTTCCTCTATCGACTCGTCATAAACCACGAGGGCAACATCATCAGCAAAGCCGACCAGTTTTACGCCCGGTGGAAGTTTTAGCCTCAATACACCATCATACACCGCGTTCTATAGTACTGGCCCAGGATGGACCCCTGAGGTACCTCCGCGGTGATGTTGTAGATCCTCTCACCTTCCTCGGTGTCATAGATATGCACCCTATCCTGGAAGTAGCTCTTCAGTATCCTGCATAAGCTAACCGGGACTTCTAGGTGGTGTATGGCGCACACGATGGCAGCCCAGCTGACACTGTTGAACGCATGCTTTACGTCCAGTGTGACGACCGCGCAATAGCGAATTGACGTTCGCTTCTTTTGGAGCGCTATCTCAACCGTTTTGATTAGAGCCCTTATAGCGTCCACCGTCGATCGACCATTTCGGAAGCTATCCGAGAGGCCAGAATCATCGGATTTCTTAGTACATATAGATCATCAGCTTCGACATAATGATCCGTTCCAACAGTTTTCTGGTGATGTCTAGAAGGCAGATATATCTGGCTTCCCGGGTTTGAGCAGTAGAACCAATCTTTGCCTCTGCATAGCCATTCTGATCTCGATGATTGTTTTGATGGCTACTGTAGGGATACCGTCCGGACCCAGAGCCTAGTTCAACTTAAGTGACTTCGCTATTGCAATGAGTTCATCGTTCGTCTCCGGGGCGACCTCGCTTTGGCCGGTTTGGCCATAGGGGACGGGGACCCATGGTCTTGTATCGTGCAGAGATGCATTTTGAACGCTCATGTTGAATGAGCGTGCCAAAATTGTTCCCTTCGAGCTCTCAAGATCATGTTCAAAATATTGAACACAATCTTGATTACTAGATTGAACACGGAGCGGTGTTCAAATTTTGACAGGTCAAATGCGTTTTGTCTGGACTGGGAATTTGGAAGTCGGGGTTATCGATAAGAAAGGAAGATTGCAATGCTTTTGAACCCTTAATTATCGAGAGTCATACGTAAAAGATCTGGGCTAAATATTCTCATTACGCCAGGACGGGGCCAGGTCTTCGAGTCCTTTCTAATGATATGGTGGCGTGCTTCTCATTAGCTCGGCTGGGTCTGTCAACACCACGACATATGCAGTAAAGTGAAACCCTCGCGAGGATCCACGCCATAGTATCGTTGAATACAGATAGATGTCCAGGCCCAACCGGGATTCGGCTGGGTAAATGAGGAGAATATTTTTTCATTTTCATCTTTTTGTAGCGCAAGTCTCTGTAGGATGCTCCCACAGGACCCACGCATTATAGGCCACAGAGGCCGCAAATGCTTGAATATCTTCCGAATAGTTAGGGACTCAAATCCATCTTGATTGGGTTCCATTGAGGAAAATATCGTCGAGCAAAACGTAAGTGGCAGTATCGGCAGCAACTAAAATGGCTGTAGTCAATGCAATACTTTTCATATAGAAAACCCTTTTGTAGAGAGTTGGGCACATATGAAGACATTCACAAACGGTAATCTGTAAAGTCTTGACAACTTTTATATACATGAGACAGGTAGGGACCTGCAGGGACTAACCATTTCATTTATATTTCTAAATTGTTTTTTCACGGTTTGGCAAGGAGAATAACTAAAAGACACAGAATGACACCTACGGGTGCCTACGGCAGCAATGTGTTGCTACCTGTTGCTACTAGCTACGAAGTGCACTGTGATTAGGCACCTAAAAAGTTTGAACATGAACACGGCTCACGTGAGCAGCGCTCTTGAACAGAACATGAACAGAACACGTTCAAATGCATCTCTGGTATCGTGGCGTGGAAGCAGCCAGCGTTTCCACGATCTTCTACAGCATCTCAGTGGAGCGTTCTGGGGGTGCTGCATCAACCCAAGGGGTCGTGTTGACTGCCTGGTAGAGATTTTTGAAGTACTACCGCTTACGTGCATTAATCACTTTGTTCAGTTTAGCCACCCTGTAGGCCTCACTTCGTTCCATTCTACCCTCCTCGGTGCAAGCTCTTTGCATCCTTCTTTTTGATCTTGGGCAGGATGCGCGGAGTACATCGGTATACGTATATTTCTCGATAGGGATCGCTTTGGCATTGCGGCGTCACATGGACGGCTTAGGGCTCCGATTAGATCATCGCTGGATAGATCGTTGGTGTTACCCTCAATAAGCAATCACTCCACAAATGCCGGCTTATCGAAGCGCGAGGTCAGCCATCTTCGATGGCCGTCGATGACCTTCGGCTGTGACTGTTTTTCTCCGTGTTCTACCCTGAATCGAATCACCAGATGGCCAGGCCACTGTGCGTGTATCCATCGTCGACCCTCCAGTCTGAACTAGTGTTTAGACCTGAGTTTCAGAAGAACACATCAATGATGGACTCTGCACCGTTCCTACTGTAAGTTTTTTGTCGCTTACGTTCGCGACATCCACGTTCAGTCTAGCGGCTACCCCACTCAATCGCCCAGACGTTGAAGTCTCCACCGATGCCCACGGGACTTAATCCCACTAGTGCGCTTGATAGCCAATCCAGCATAAACGAGACCTGGTCTATCGGCCGCCTGAGGGGAGCATAACAACTGCAGTAGCACACTCCGTTGATTTTCGCCGGAGAACGACCGGTTGTACAGATCGCCGCTAGCTTGGCCTTATCCGCTACCCAGTTCCCGTTATCGTGAGGGATGCGGTAACCTGCATTATCGTCGGTTGGTTCGATCTCCTCACGTGCCTAGACATTTAGGCGCGCCAGTCGTGTGACCCTTGTTCGCCGGGCAAATCAGACATTTTGGTGCCGAGTTGCACTCCCTGGTCGTACGGTTTTCACTCCGCACTTCGTGCAGAGTTTGTTCCTGTCGAGGCCTTTACACGCCTTATGTCCTTGGTTGAAGAATTTGAAAAACGCCTCTGGCGACGCGTACATGCTGAGCGACCACACTGACCAGTCTACTTTGATCCTGCCGACTGCAGTCGCCCTGTTCATCTCCATTACGGGGAGCTTGATCATGGCGATCTGCGTGCCTGCTGGACCCTTTCGCAGGCGAATCAATGCAATTGGTGCATCTACCTTGCACTGCTTAAGGGCGACTGCGAGCTCCTCCGTGTCTGTGATCTTGTCCAGAATTTCCCATCGGAGAGTCGACCCTGCCATTAGGCCGCTCTTCTACACTTTTTCACACAATACCTCCTAAGCTAGTGAATTGTTGGAGGTGCCTTTCTTGGCCGCCTCCTTCTTCAGCACTACCATCACCTCTCCAATCCTGGTGCGCCGGATGCTCTTTACATCGGGCGTCCAGCAGTGAGAGACGATTTTCGCCTCGTATAACCCTCAGTTTTAAATACCAGCGCATCGCTCCATTTGCGCTTGCGGGCTGGTTTCACTTTTCTCAAGTTCTTCTCCTTTTCAACCGTAATCCAAAGATTCTCCTTCTCTTGATCCGGTTGGCCCCCTTTTGTTTTAGGATTGGCTTCCCTGCACCTTGCGCGTTTTGCAACCGTCATGTGAGCCTGGTTGCTCGAGCTGGCCGTCCCTTTCTTTCTCATCGGCTTTCCGTTCGCCTCTGCCGGGCGCTTCTTGGACCACGACTCCTCGGCGGGTTTCGACCATCCAGCACGAGCCGTATGGCGGTTTGATCTCTCCGCTATGGCTCCGGAGAGCTGCATGGATTTGTGCTGCGCCATCTCGTTGCCAGCAAAGAGGAAGCTATCCTTTTGGATGAACCGCTCCTACCTGCTCGCATCAGCCACACTTCTCTCTTCGACCAAGAGATCATATTCACTTCCTCTTGGCCAGAGCCAGCGATTTGCGCAGCTTCAGCAGGCCCTGTTTCAGGTCCACCCGCTCGTGTAACCGATTAGCTCGTCCAGCTGTTCTTCAACTAACATCTAACATCTTTAGTAGTCCGCTCCTGTTGCGATTCAGCGCCCGCGTGAGGTCCGCGCCGGTCATCTGCGCCACCTCGTGCTCCACCTGTTGAACCTCCTGCCTTCTGCCCGCTGGTGGGTACATCAGCCCCTCGTACTGGCGATCTCGCTAGTCCTCCAGGCGCGAACGGGTTCAACGCCGTTCCCTCTACCTCTCCAGTCTGCACCCCGATCACAATCAATGTTGGGATGCCACCCTTATGGGGACTGGTCTCAGAGCCGGATCAACGTTAATCAAGAGTGTTCATCTGAACCTACTTCCACTCAGTTAGTTGCCTAAGCTGGGCACAGGTCAGGAACGTACTTTAAGGCCACGCCACGGTTTTATGGGACGAAAGACAGCGTCGACATCAGCCCATCCGCCGTTTCAAGTCAGTGTCAGGGTTTTCCAAGCGTTTCAAGGAGTTTTGGGGGTCTTCAGAGGGGATCCCTCTCTAGGGTTTCAGGAGGCTTTAGAAAAGTTTCTGTTTGGTTCAAGAGATGTATCATACGTGTCGAGGCATTTCAGGAGACTTCAGAGAGGTTCGTGAAGGATTAAGTAGTAGTAGGGTTTCAGATAAATTTCAGGGAGTTCCACATTCCGTAAGAGGGGTTTTTGAGGATTTTAGGAGGCACCTGGAGGCTCTGGGAGTCTCAGGAGGATTCAAAGGCGTTTCATGAGAGTTTCATGAGAAGTTTTAAGCATTACAGAGGCCCTTTTTGGTTTCAAGAAGAGGTGAATCAGGGGATTTAGGGGCTTCGTTGGGGTTTTAGAGTGGTTCAAGTTGTGTCAGGAAGTTTCTGGGAGTTTAAGGGGGTATCAGGTGGTTTAACCCTTTGGAGATGGATGGGTCACATTAGCCCAGCCGAGAAAACTGGCCATTATAAACTTGTTCTAGACCAGCGAGGTTGCATCCAGAAAGACGAAAATACTGTCTCCAAAGGGTTAAAAGGTATCAGGCCGTTTCAAAATATTAGGAGAAGTTATAGACGGCTTCGTGATATTTCAGAGGAGTTATTGTGGCTATCTGGGGCTTCATTTGGGTTTTATGGAGCTTAGAGGGCTTCCGGGGTCCCAAACTAGTTTAAGAGAGATTTCAAGGCATTTCATGTGATTTCATGGGCCATGGCCTTTAAGGGTTGCTTCAGGGGGTTTCAGAGAGGTTTAATGAAAAATTCATATAACATAATATATGATACCAATAACCAAACGATCATTAATCTTGCTTGTAGATCCAATGACTTCTTTTTAAGTGAGTTCCAAACCTCTGAATAGGTAAATATGGTACTCGTCTTCCTCCTTCTTAAGCTCATTTTAAATGTCCTTTTGGTCTCTCTTTTTTGCATCTTTCTTAAGCCTCACCTTCAAGGCGCTTGCAGCTCTAAATAATAAGCATTTCCATCTCAGCGCACGAATCGCGTAGACGCGACATTTTTAAATTTAAATAAAATTTTACTCGTATATGAGTTTCTATCTAAAAATATTTTTCATGGTATTTGTTTCGCAATATTCTTCACCTAATTTTTAAAAAGGTCATATAAAAAAAACTAATTTTCTGCTTCAAAAAATTAAAGCTAGAAAAAGGTTTATGGGATTGTGACCATGCCTTCGAAGATATTTGAGGATATTTGAAGAAGATATTTATGCCCGCTAGCAATCTCACAGAACTTTCTTCTGTAATTTCCACATTGATTTTTCAAAAGATTCCTCCACAAATTTTACCTGTGATTTCTTCAAAATTGCCTGCTGAGATTACTGAGGACATTCCTCCTGTGATTTTTGCAGGGGTTTCCAAATAATCTCTAAAAAAACTCTTCTGTGGTTCCTCTAGATACCTTTTCAAGGATTCCTCTGGTTTCACCTCTATCTGATTAGGTTTCTCCAGGTATTCTTGTAGGAATTACTAAAGTCATTTCTTCTGTAATATCTGCGATCTGGCGATCCATTTGAATTATTTTTAAGTAGTTCCTGCTGAGTTTGCTCCAGGACTGCTACTGGATTTTCTACAGATATATCTAGTGAAAATCCTCCAGGTTTTTTTTTCCTAAGCTACCCATGCAACAACTGCAAGTAATTCTCCAGGAATTCCAGAAGGACTCTCAAGAGCATGAGTTGCATAAATTCCAGGGGAAAGTGCTGGAGAAATGTCGGCAAGAATTCCTAGTGAAATTCTAGTAGGAATTCTTGAAGGAACCCTAGCAGTAAATTCTGGATGCATGTCAAGAGAAATGCTTGAAGAAATCTCTGAAAGAATCAAAGGAGCAATTCCTGGAGAAACTTTAAGCGGACTTTCTGGAGGAATCCCAGGTGTAAATTCAGAAGGAATCCTAGGCAGATATTCATGGAGGAATTACAAGAGGAATTTCTGGTTTTTTTAATCAGCTTGCAATTCATCTTTAGGAATGCCTACAGGGTTTCCCATAGAAATGAATGCAGGGATTTCTATAGGGATTTCTCCGAGGATTCCTCTAGATATTGCTCCTATGATCATTGGATTTCTACAAAGATTCCTCTAGCAAGCCTCGTTGGATAA
The DNA here is from genome assembly GCF_035046485.1 of Aedes albopictus. NCBI lineage: Eukaryota > Metazoa > Arthropoda > Insecta > Diptera > Culicidae > Aedes > Aedes albopictus. The sequence goes on from NW_026917000.1 coordinate 20,793, forward strand.
ATGTACGACTCGTGCTGTAAAAATCATCATTTTGCAACTCGTTACATAAATAACTATTTTAGTTCAGTTATATTATGCAAAAACGAATAAAACTAATACTGAAAACTTGTAATTAGAAGGCACAGAAATTCGTCGATTAACACATTGATTAGAGATTAATTCGTTAAAAGAATCACGTTCTGGTGGGATGCGAACCCACGACTCTGTATTCGCTGAACCGGTCTAGCGTATACGGAGTCCTGGGTTCTAATCTCACCAGAACGTGATTTCTTTTACAAAATCAATCTCTCTCAATTTCTGTAGTTGATAACATTGACATTAACAAATGTCAGTAGGGGGCAACATGTATCACTATACATTTAACTCATTTAATATTAAGTAGCGCTAAAATTTTCAGAGAAATGAGTTTGAAAAAATTCTATATAATCTTAAACTTCTGATCAGGAATCTAATGGAGAGTAGAATATGATGCTGAATGCTAGACATAGAATACTTGAATCAAGTATCACGAATACAAATCGTGCAGTATTTCCAGTAACATTTCAATATTCTTGATTTTAAGGATAATACCTTACAGCAAAAAAGTGTATTACACAGAAATAAAAGTACCTTTGAAAACAGCTTACATCGTCCTTATTCCATCCGCATTAGCTGCCAACCGGATCTCGATCCTTATGGTTTCCTCCGTCTTCAAATGGCATTTTCTATTTGAGTTTGCTTCGTGTTTTTGTTTACATGGTGCAGCAGTTAGCAGCTTTACAAAAGCAGCTCACATCTTCTACGATTGGTAAACCTCGTCGCCCCAGCGACACAAAGGTATTAAGGACTTCAACAAACATCTGCTGCACACAATCTGCGGAGAGCGCGGATAATCTCGCTTTCTACACTGGGACGAACCGAAGTTACGGTGTGGTGCAGACACGGGATGTGTAACTACCTACTTCACAGGATAAACACAGCACAGTTGTACGGATTCACCGTCGTTTACCACAATCATCAGGATATGTTTCACGTATATTTACTTATGTGTACTCGTGGAGCTCGGTTCGCATCCTTCCACTAAACTCTCAACGAGGATTTCACTTCATTTTTCCATTTTGTTTTCACCCAATCAAGGGGCACGATTCGAAGCACAAATCCGTTTCCACCAAATTTGCCCTTTACCTCGAATTCGTCGTACAGCAGGAACCCATTTCACTCGCGTTTCAAGAGCACCCAATTCGGGGCCAAGCACGGAATTCACCCTCCTTTCAAAAGCTTTTCGATCGATTGTACCGTACATACACAACTCACGTAACTCTCAGGATCACTGCACTCGAGTTCGATGGGGTCGATTGTTCGCCAATTTTCGACCTTAAATCCGTGATTAAGCGTTTTTCACTTTAAATTCCTGCCCTGGTTCTCCCGCAAGCACATGCCAAACGGATCTCTTCGTTTCTTCGCCGCCAGCGTCGTCGTCGGTCGTTGTATCCCTTGGTCCCAATTGGCCTGTATGTGCTCCACATTTCACCCCCATCCTCCCTCCCCACGCAACATACACACACGGTGCAAACCACCCCACTAGAGCGTTCTGGCAGAAGAACGCACGCGGTCAGAACCGAAACCCCGAAGGCCAGAGCAGGACAACACGCAGCAGGATGACCTAGTATGTGGGGACTGACTGGCTGGCAGCTGCTGGATCCCCTTGGCACAGAGAAAACACAGCCGCCGTCGACCCAGAATCAGCAGCACCACACAGCCGGGTGAGAGGCAGCCAAAGGGCGGGCGTGGCGGGGTGGCTGTACCTCTGAAGAAACCACACCAGTAATCCAGCAATCCTCTCTAAACTGGTGCCAAACTCCCGCGGCTAAGGACGACTTTTGCTTCTGCTCGGGACGCGCTCGGAATCGTAACTGGCGGACGGTCGAGCTTCCTGCAGCATTAGAACCGCACAACCAGCTGAGGCAGAGCATTCGGAAAATCCTGGCACAACGGAATTGTTAGGGTGGGGAATATTTCCAAATTTGGGAATTAAAGTCTAGAGAGAAACAGTTTGTTAGGAATTGTGGCATAATCACTTCAAATTCGGGAAAGTTTCATTAAAAATTACTTGATTAGCTAGCTTCCTTTAGAAATTCTTCCAAGCACATAGTCACAAAATTTCACTAAAACGAATACCCCACCCTATTTGCGGCCATCCCTTGCTGGGTCTCGGAAGCGAATGAACTCAGCTTCGGTCCCCACGAGAGGGATCACATGAGTTCGGTTTCATTGAAGCGAGCGAGAGGCGACGAAAGCTTGCCCCATCCCCATGATGCGACAAGCACAAAGTTCACTCAGCGGGGTGGCGGTGGTGACGATGGTTAGCTGATGGTGGAACAAAAGCGCGCCAGGACCTTCGCCAGGAAATGAATGTAATACACACGCTTTCTCGGAATACTGGCGAAGCGTCTGCGCGTGGCACGTGGTGGCCCGCGGAGAATGGAAATTATTGTTGGTACTGATGGCTGCTGCTGCTTCGATGTGATACTAGATGTGAGAGAGAAAAGTTCCGGCGAAGCCTTGCCGAAGGCGCCGGCAATTTCGATTCGACGACGACAATGGAATAGGATGAAAACAGAGAACGTGAAAATTGAAGGAAATGAACTTTCGCTCAGACTGGAGCTTCCGGGCAAAAGCTTAGGACGCGGTTTCGACTTGGGTTATGCATATAGGCATAGGTAATAGCGAATGAAAACGTAAGCTTGTTTTGATTTATGTATATCCAATTTTATTGACTATACAAAGTAGCTGTTGGTTTAATGGAAACTGACCGTATTAATCGCCAAATCAAATTGAAAGTATGTATTAACAGTCATCAACTTGAAACGAGGTGTTCTGTATATATTTACACAATATACAGTTATTCCCGGCCGGATTTCAGAAACCGTTGTCAAGATAGGTGCTATAAGTAAAATAGGAAATTCCTTGACCCTCTGCTTCTTTAGTAGAAAACGTGGGCGAAAACAATCCATGTTCAACAAGAATACAGTTCTCTCACGAGAAACTGTGATATACAAGTTGCAATAAATGAAGTATACAACAACACAGTTACCAAAAGTTTTGCTCAAGCAGCATCAATTCAGGCTAGAAATCATTACGCTTTTTTCATTACCTACTCATTATACAAAAGTTGCTCTCATTAAATCAAGTAACTGATCGTGTCCTATTGGGTAGCGGCTTTTCGGGCCCGTATGAAGTTGATCACCAATATTAACTTCTTTTCCCGATCAGCCTAGATAGCTGTGTAGTGTCGGTAGCGGTTGGTTCAACTGGCTAAGAATAGCATTACGGACCGCCTGTTCCAGTGGTAGGAGTCCACTAATCAGGTGACCCCTAATTCAAGGTGTTATGCGGCTTTACGCTTACCGTGCCTAGGAATGAATGGTTAGGGGGGTCTTATAAAAACCTAATCGCCAACGGAGCTTGTGGAGTACCAGGGCACCCTCCACAGTATTTTGCCCTTACTGCGCTAACCAGAGCAATAGTGCGGTGGACCTTGTGTTTCTCCGAGGCAATCAGCTGCCCTTCTTCAATCTCATACTTGAGGCTGAATAAGGGCGGGATTATGAAGATGTTATTAATTAGTTTAGATTTTCACCTATATGGTTTCGCATTATGCGTTTTACACAGTGTATTCTGTGAATCCTCGCCTTTGGCGCACTCAAATCGATACCGATCTGGCTTTATTGTTGCTGTTCTTTTTTGTGCTGTGATTGTTAAGAGTTTAATCTTGCCTAGTTTGGGTAGTGGCTACGGTTAGGATAGCTCAGATCAATCTTCAGCACAAAAGAACAGCAACGATCAATCTTTGTAGACTTATGCAAAATGGTACAGCCCAAGTGGCATTAGTCCAAGATCCTTACTTTCGTAAGGGGAATTTCTATCTAGGAAACCTTGTGAATCCGGTGTTTGCTACTTTCAGTAAAAATGAAATGGCAAACTCACGTGTCATGCCTCGAGAATGTGTGCTTGTCAACAACGCAATCGTTGCAACACTCATCTCTGAACTAACTACTAGAGATGTGTGTGCTATCACAATCGATGTATCTGTTGGAAACCTCAACAGGAAATACGTTTATTGTAAGGTTTATTTTCCACATGATGAACCATCCCCAACGGATGCTTTCAAGCAAGTCATTGCATACTGCACTTCAAAAGGCCTTCCGCTAATTGTTGGTAGTGAGGCTAATGCTCGCCATATAATCTGGGGCAGAGGCTCCAGTTTGATGGAATACTTGAGTAGTACAGATCTTGGATTACTTAACATAGGCAACCGCCCAAACTTCATGGTATTTGCTAGAGAGGAAGTGTTAGACATAACGCTTTGCTCTAGCAGAATTAGTCACGAGATGACCATTTGGCATGTGTCAGATGAAGAATCTTTATCTGACCATCGCTACATCTTGTTTGAACATGTGAATGTTACTTCGCAAACTTTGCGTTTCAGGAACCCCCGGTCAACCAACTGGGATCTCTTTACCGATTTGGTTGCAGCTAAATTTCATGGATACTCTCCAGGTAACCACTGAGCATTTAAATAAGCCGTACTGCAGCCCGTATTATGCATTTGAGATGCTTGCTGCCCTACATAAGCAGTTTGAATGCATAACTGCCTTGAAATAGCATAAGCTGTGCTGCTGAAAAGCTTTAGGCTGTAAATTAGCATTTCAACTGCTTGAGGTGTTTTCGTTCGGAATCAATCAGAATGCTACCCAACTGCTCTTTAAATGCTAAGAGAAAAACCAGATTTATCCACCTAGTAGTGATAGTGCCTTTCTCGTCAAATATGTACTCATGATCTTTCCGTCGACGCAATCAATCTTGCCTTAGAGTCAGTGATCAGCCCCAAATCTCTGTGCTTTGGTAATGGACGAGAAGGGGGAAATGCTCATAAAAGCGATCTGGGACTGTACCACCTACGAATTTCTGAATCATGAGAATACTTTATTTAGAAAATCAAGAATTTTATCAAGGTCATCATCGAATTGGGGCACTTATTCCGACGTTATATTCAACGTATGGGCAGAGCTGAAAGTATCAGTCCTTTCAGTTGACTGCTTGACCACCTTCACTGGAGGCTGATTCATACCAAGATGACAATTACTAGCCAGGATTAAACTTTTTCCACAGAACACTTTGACAAAGTTTTATCTGCACATTTGATGCTATATTTTTATTATCATTGGTTGCAGAATTCATGTAGAATTTGTAATGTAGTCATTTGAATTGCTAATGCTATATCACATTCAAATATCAACCACATTACAGAGCTCGCCCTCCAGCCGCATCAAAATTTTGCGTAGTAATTTTAGACGCAAATAAAGATTTAAAAGAATGTTCCAGGCTGATGCGCTTAAATTTTATTTTTTCCATACAACGTTGATCCATCCTACTGTAAATTTACGTCTCAGGAATCTAAAATGGTGTGATTTGATGAGATCGCTTTAGTTTTTTTTTAGGTTTTTGGTTCTCTTACACATATCTATCGCTTGCATTTAGTTCATTTTCGTAATTTCGCTAAAGCACCCAACGCTGCTTCTGCAACACCACCGGTAGCCTCTTATGTAATCTGAGTATATTTTGTATTGCTTACGAGACCCCCGGAAATGATTCCGTAACACTACCGGTATATTCAGATGTGATCTGAGTTTATGAAAACTGTTAATCAGGTTACCCGGAACTAAAAACTCTACCGGTAGTAACTTCTGTGGACTGTGCCTATTTTCTTATCATCCATGCATCAGGTTACTGACAAAAAAGCGATTTGATGTACCGCAAGCATGGGTTTGATTCACTTTTATGTATGTCCACTTCCAGTGGGACGCCCTTGACCGGTTCCGGAAAATTTACATGGCTCATTTTTACATTTGACAAATTCCGGCGGGACACCAGGGACCGGTTCCAGGATGCTACCGGTTCAGATATGATCTGAGACTATTTTCCTGCTTACCGTTCCTCAGGTTATAGAAAAAGCAGCGATTTGATGTGTCGCATGCATGGGTTTGGTTCACTTTTATATTTGGCCACTTCCGGTGGGATACCCGGAACCAGTTCCGGAACTCTACCGGATCAGATATGGTCTGCGACTATTTTCCTGTTTTCCATTCATCAGGTTACAGAAAAAGCGGTGATTTGATGTGTCGCATGCATGGGTTTGTTTCACTTTTATATTTGGCCACTTCCGGTGAGACACCCGGAACCGGTTCTGCAACACTACCGGTACAGATATAGTCTGCGACTATTTTCCTATTTATCGTTCATCAGGTTATAGAAAAAGCTGCGATTTTATGTGTCGCATGCATGGGTTTGGTTCACTTTTATATTTGGTCACTTCCGGTGGGATACCCGGAACCGGTTCCGGTACACTACCAGATCAGATATGGTCTGAGACTATTTTCCTGTTAACCATTCATCAGGTTACATAAAAAGCGGTGATTTGATGTGTCTTATGCATGGGTTTGTTTCACTTTTACATTTGGCCACTTACAGTGGGACACCCGGAACCGGTTCCGGTATGCTACCGGTTTAGATATGGTCCGAGACTATTTTCCTGTCTACCGTTCATCAGGTTATACAAAAAGCTGCAATTTGATGTGTCGCATGCATGGGTTTGGATCACTTTTAAATTTGGCCACTTCCGGCGGGACACCCAGAACCGGTTCCGGAACACTACCGGTTCAGATATAATCTGCGACTATTTTCCTGCTTACCGTTCGTCAGATAATCGAAAATGCCGTGGTTAGATGGGTCGCATGCATGGGTTTGTTGCAATTTCATATCTGGCCCCTTCCTGGGGTACCGGTCCGGAACACCTAAATGGTCATAACTCCGGAACGGCTGGACCGATTCAAACCATTTTCAATAGGAAACAATGGGTCAATATTCCGCGTCGATTTTAAATAAAAGCGTTGAAATCGGATGATATTTACTATCCAAAAGTGAGGTGACCTTTTTGTACACATACACACATACACACGCACACACATACATACATACACATACATACACACAGACATCATTTCAACTCGTCGAGCTGAGTCGATTGGTATATAAGACTTGGCCCTCCGGGGGTTCTATCAAAATTTCATTTTTGGAGTGAACATATAGCCTTTCGGTACACCGTACACCAAGAAAGGCAAAAACGATGGGAGATATGTTATGCATTTCACAGCACATGTTGTCTCTCTTTTACAGGACCTATGCTTCTGTTTACAAATTTGTGCATCTGATTTGCTTCTTCGTTTTTTCCTCACCAATCCAAGAGCTCAGAAGCAAACATTGCTGCAGAGGAGTTTGATGGAACTTGGCAATAAAAAAATTACTAATTGAGATTTCGTCGAAAAGTATGCGCTGATGCTGAATAGGTGGATGGTTTGGCGGATCTTAAGATTATTCAAAAGAGGAAGAGAAAATCATATATGTACTGCAGATCGAACAAGAAATGAAAAAAGCTGTACACACTACGAAATATCTTTTTGAAAACAAGTTTTGGGTGTTCGAACTGAAGCTGTTTTCCAAGTATTATTTATATTGGGTATAAATTCAACGCACGACATCGGCACAGCTGTAGCGTCGAGGAGCAGTAGCAACAGATTCAGAAGTAAATATATTTCAGTATCTTCGGATCCTAAGTTCGAACCCAAATCACTTCTAAACAAGCAAAAAGTACCACCTATCACCAGCTGGATTGTAGAAGGATGAGGAAGCGGAGAAGCGGGTTGAGAGACCGAGAAGCAGACGTAAATCTATTTGTGTTTTGTTTTGTTCGATGAGGCGTTACGCTTCTTTGACATTTTGTCACGACATTCCTGAAGGGGTAGCACTCAGGCAGCCCGTTATTTTGCCATAACCTGCTGTGAAGTAGCACTAAAGGCGTATATACGGCTAATTAGCATTAAACGCCTTGTCGTAAAGGCAACTATCATGCTGAAGGAGTGCTATTTTAAATGCTTACTGGTTAGTTGGGTCACCATCCATTGACAATCCAAGTGATTTAGATGATGCCGTTGATACTACAACGGCCTTCATCATGGAAGCTTTTGAAGAAGCTTGCCCTCTGCGGTCTGTGAGGACCACAAGAGGAACCCCTTGATGGAACTCTGATCTGGCGAAGCTCAGGAAAAAATGTAGAAAGAGTTGGAACAGACGACGTTCTGCTGGATCGGAGGCTTTCAGGTCGACTCGCAAGGCCTACCAGAAAGCTCTTCGGTCTGCTGAACGATCCGGCTGGAAAAACCTTTGTACAAATGTTTCCAGTCTGAGTGAAGCCAGTCGGTTGAACAAAATCCTTGCAAAATCTAAGAATTTTCAAGTGAACGAACTTCGTTTACCAAATGGTGATTTCACTTCGTCTGATGAAGAAGTTTTGGAATGTTTATTCAGTACACACTTCCCCGGATGTGTGGATATTACATCTTCGGATGAACCTGATGTCTTTTTTTGTAGTTATGATTCTTTAGCTTCGGCTCGGAGTATCATAACTTTAGAATCGATTGAATGGGCACTTAATAGCTTTTTCCTTTCAAAACTCCTGGAGCAGATGGGATTTATCCTATTTTGCTTCAGAAGGGATTTGATCATTTCAAACATGTTTTGAAACAACTACTTGTGTTACTGTAAAGTTTATTCCGAAAGTGGGTCGTGCGTCGTATGAAGAAGCAAAGAGCTTTAGACCTATCAGTTTGACCTCTTTTCTTCTGAAATTCTTAGAACGCGTTGTCGATCATCACATCCGTGATGCTCATCTGGCCAATGTGCCTCTTCATGTGAACCAACATGCCTATCAATCTGGAAAATCCTCTGTGACTCTTTTACACAAAGTTGCAATCCTGCTTGGGTGTTTTCTTAGATATCGAGGGTGCCTTTGACAACATGCCTTTCGATGCCATATTGCAGTGGTTTTCAACCGGGGGGGAATTGTCCACCCAAGAATATATTTCTATTTTCATCAATTTTAACACTGATTTTTCAGTGCATTATGATCCATCGTCAAGTACCAACATCTCTAAGCTTCGTTTGGATCAAATGATATAGGGAATCGCGCCACTTGGGCGGTGGCTTCCATTTTCGTCTGTTTTCCGCTATAACTCAGTCAAATTTGAACCAATTGACACAATTTTTGGAATGCGGTGAGATAGGTATAGTATCTAACCGTGTACAACATTTCAGTTCAACTGGTTCAAAATTTACTGAGTTATAGTGGAAAACAGACGAATATAGAAGCCACCGCCCAAGTGGCGCGATACCCTAGATTGTTATTTTGGTTGAATTCAGCGCTTTAAATTGAAGACCATTATCACTCATTGACGGAAAATACAGAGAATAAACATTCCCGAGAAGCATAAAGGATGAAACTCTTCAACACTTGCCAGCGCTCAAAAATAAATTCAAATGGTATTTTCCTGACGTCCAGGAAAGGGATCTTGACATAGAACGCAGTTCTTTCCGCGTGGCCTAAGTTCCAGATCAATTCCAAGATGTGCTCATCGAACTACATGACGATTCAAAGAAGACCTTGTCTAAAGGAAAGTTCCAATGTGAGTTCTGGGTTCTCATAAGCGACACACACCCCAACATTTGGCAAATAGTCTTTCGAGTTTTATTACCATTCGTGCAAATCGGGACTTTCAACTGTACTGCAGATAAAGACGGATCATCGAAGATAATATAAACTGCGCTTTGCCAACTACAGCTCCAAGCATCAAATTACTAGTAAAAATGTACAGGTGCAAGTTTCACATTCATTTTCAAATCAGAAACCTGATTTTTGCTTGTCTTAGTCATCGAATAAGATCATTTTTAAATAAAGTTTCATCGTCAACTGTAACATAATAGTGGGGCCCAGATGCAAAGGAGTGTAAGTGGCCATTTTGTCGATTTTTAGCTGAGGATATCAGAAAATTCTTCACATTTCAAGCCTTTAAAAATTTTCACGATGATTCGAAAAATTACAAAAAACGAAGAAAGTTGGGTCAAATTTGAAATTTCATTCATTTCGTATGGGATGAAAAATTGGTGGAAAACTTTGAACCACATTTACTCGAAAATGGGTTTTTGTCACTTACACCCCTTTGCATCTAGCCCCTTCAATTTATTGTTTATTTTTTTTTATGAAAGGGGGTCCAGGCCAAATCCAAAAGGGGTGCACGGACTGAAAAAGGTTGAAAACCACTGCCATATTGGAAGCCGCACGGGGTCATGGTATATCTCCAATGATTTCTAATTGGATTCACCAAATGCTCAAAAACCGACATCTCTTCGCGACAATTAGGAAATTGAGTGTTTGCGGATGCCCCCAAGGGGAAGTCTTATCACCACTTTTGTGGAATCTCGTAGCAGATACGCTATTGAGGCAACTCAATAATAGCGGTTTTCCTACTTATGGTTTTGCCGACGACTACCTAACGTTGTTAGTCGGTATGTGCACCAGCACCCTTTTCGACCTGATGCAAAACGCTCTTCAGGTAGTTGAAGGTTGGTGTCGCCAGTATAGCCTTTCGGAAAATCCGAGTAAAACATCTATTGTTCTTTTCACGGAAAAGCGAAACCGTAATGGTGTTCGACCTTTACGTCTCTTCGATTCTGAAATCAATGTGACTGAACAGGTAAAGTACGTTAGAGTCATTATTGATTCCAAGCTTTCCTGGACACCTCATGTTGAGTTCAGAACCAAGAAAGCTTGTATGGCCTTCGGGCAATGCCGGCGAACCTTTGGTACAACTTGGGGGTTAAAACCCAAGTATATCAAATGGATTTACACAACTGTTGTTCGTCCAATATTGGCCTATGGATGTCTGGTGTGGTGGCAAAAGGACGAAGTGAGAACGGTCCAATCAAAATTAGGCCATCTCCAAAGGATGTGCTTAATGTCGATGTCTGGAGTGTTTTCTTCAACTCCTACGGCAGCGCTCGAAGTGCTCTTTGACGTTGCCCCACTACATATTCATCTCAAACAAGAAGCACTTTCTTGCACATACCGTCTATGGGTACTCGGTTTACTAGAGGAAACTCCTGTGAACCGCAGTTCAACACACACCTCGTTGTTTCCACTTTTGGTGAATTGGGACAAAGTTGTCCTTGCTCCAAGTGATCTTACAATTGCTTGTAATTTTCCATATAGGACATTTTCCACGAAATTCCCTTCCCGGGAAGAGTGGACATCCGGATATCTGGAGAGAAGTATTTCAGACGGCATCGTATGTTACACTGATGGCTCCCTTCTCGAAGGTCGAGCAGGTGCTGGTGTTTATTCTCGTGAGCTAAGGCTGCATCAGTTTTATTCACTTGGTTAACCCTGCACCGTTTTTCGGGCCGAAATCTTTGCTATTATGTGCGGAGTGCAATCAGCACGTAATGGGCAAAGTAATATACTTCTGTTCAGATCGCCAGGCTGCTATTAAAGCACTTGCTTCGGCCAACTCCAGGTCGAAGATAGTTATCGCTTGTCGAACTCAAATCGAGGAGCTGAATTCAGCAAACGCTGTTCACCTTGTACCTGGTCATTCGTCCATCGCTGGAAATGAATTGGCTGATGAGTTAGCTCGCATTGGAGCATCACATGACTTCATTGGCCCTGAGCCAGCTATTCCGGTATCCAAGTGTTGGGTGAAGCTTCAGATTGACACCTGGGCTGCCACTCAGCACAAACAATACTGGAATATGTAGTTTGGAGTCATGTCGTCAAACAAAATTGTATTGTACTGAGCCATCTCTAGGGGTGGCAAAGTATCTAACAAATCTGTCAAAACAGAATTGCAGCATGCTGGTCAAAGCATTGACTGGCCACTGCCGACTCAGTTATCACATGGCAAATACTCAGCAAGCTGATTCATTTGCCTGTGATAGCTGTGAATCCGATTATGGAACTTCGTATCATTTAATATGTAACTGTCCAGTTTTTGCGCAATTGCGTTTCCGAGTACTCGGGAAACACTTATTAAGTGAAACTGACTTCAGAGACCTGAATCTTTAGGATATTCTGTTGTTCTTAGCCCGCTGTGGTAAAGAGCTATAGGCTCTCTTTACGCTTTATGCGTTATCACAGTGTCCTTTTCAGGGCGCTGTTCGAACCCATTGTGGTACGCTTTTGCGAGTATGACGATCCTATTCCCTTACCTGTCCTTTCCCATGTCCTATCCTTTTTCCTTCCCTTCTCCGTCAGGTAAACGATGAATAGGCTTGTGTTCATGGCGATGGCACAAACTTCCCGAATGGAGGAGAACGTGCCTCTTGAGCCGACCTACTGATACCTGATACGGTTTCTATTGTCCTCTACCAAGAGCAGATCGAAAACATCGTGTTGAAGGGCCGGTTTACCACAGCAGATCAACATTGGTTCTTGCGTATGAAGATGCGCCGACCGAGGGGTCGTCACAGAGATTTCTTTTACTGTTTTACCGTTTATATAAAAAACTAGCTGTACCCGGCAAACTTTGTCTTGCCTACTGCGTTTTTTGACGTTTCAAGTTTCTATCCAAGACCAAGTCCCGGGTCACAAAATGTATGGAAGATCGATTTTCAAAAACTCTCAATTCTTCCATGTTTTTTGGCTCATAAACCTTGCTTGGGTGAAAACTAACAGAACAAAACTTAGACGACCAAAATTGGACCTTCCGTTCGCAAGTTATGCGCGGTCCCACGTATGCCACTGCATTTTTATATATATAGATAGTCAATTATTATTTTTTTATTATTTTATTTAATTTTTTTGTGTATTTTAATCAATTACTTCTCAGATATGTGAATTTTTGTTGCATCTCGGAATCCATTTAAAAAGGTCCAATTGTTTATTTTTTTTTATTTTTATTAATTAGCTATAATGTAAGTAAGTAAGGCGAGAATTTTTGATGCAACAATTTGTGAAATAGTCATGCATCACATCTTACACACGTAATCGAGCTCCACGGAATGATTCACCTCAGTGATAATGAATTTTCACTGCATTGCTACGCAAAATAAATGTCATTCGTGATATATGGTCCAATAATTATTGACGAAATCCTGTGTTTATTGAATAATACGATCAAGGATTCGACATTTTTCATACTGGAGATTCAAAAAAAGGTCCTACCTAACGTACACGGTAACAGAAATTCACTCAAATCATGAGTTTTAAGCTTGGAGTGAGACAAAAGATCAAAAATTACATTTTGCATTGTTCTGTTTTCGCCAAAAAAAAAATATCGTGTTTGGTTGTGGAGCCTCGTAGCCGTGCGGTTAGGGGCATCAAGCTTCTAATCGCACCATGCTATGGGGCGAGGGTTCGATTCCCACTCCGGCCGATGAAATTTTCACGAGAACAGTTTCTTCTCCGCATTCACTGGTGCATGCTCCGTGTGTCCCTTGTCTAGTGTTAGGTTTCATTCAGTCTGTACAGCCTCTGGCTGAAGACGGTTGTCCTGTTCAATGAAGTAGGTTAAGAACATGGTCGAGGATGCTGCACCCTGCTCTTATCAATTTGTTGACGAATAGGTAAGAGCAGAATGCAACAACTTCGACCATGTTCAACCTACTTCATTAAACAGGATTGGACAGTAAAATCAGGACATCATTTTAAGAAAACTAGATTTTTAATGCGTTGAAGACAAATCCTATATAGTACATCTGAATCAATGAATTAACTACATCGACTGTTTTCCTACTCTCCGCATGGACCAATGTGGCGCTAGCTTCTATTCGCGAAAAATCGCTAAAAGTAAATCGCAAAAATATTGTATGGCGAATAGCATCTAAAGGTAAATTTATCGCAGTGGAATACATTATTCGAAAAAATATTTGTTAGTGATTGTGCACAACGGTGACCACTATTAAGCCTACCAAATATTTTTTTCAGTAAAAGCTTTCTATTTCAAGTAATTCAAGTATAGATGTTTTTCACCATACAAAATAAAATGGATTTACTCCTGCTGATCAACTGTGGGTGTGCGCCAAGCGGGTAGTCCATTAATGAGGCTTGCATAAACAATTTCGGAAAACATAAATTACATCTTGACATAGAAAGGGGATTCAATAGTATTTGACACGATGGCTTCATTTCATCTTCTATTTCTCACTATCTATCTCGTTTTTCGAGGTAAGATCACTGCGTCATTGGGTCCTGGAGGACTCCCACTAGGAACTCCTGCAAGGTTCTAGGAAGGAATTTCTGAGAAATCACACATTTTCAAATGGTACTTTCGGAGGACTCTGAGAAATCATTCCTGAAATATTTCCACAAGCAATACCAGGAGGGCTCCCACAAGTAACTTTTGGACAATTATCAGTAGTAACTGTCGAAAGATTTGCAAAAGGTACACTTGGGGGGTTTTCAGAAGAAACGCTTGGGCCATTCCCAGGAAGAAATTTCCAAAAAGAACTTCTGGAGACTTCCAGAAAGAGCTTCTGGAAGATTTTCAGAAATAACTCTTAAAGGTTTCCTGGAATAAATTCCCAGAAGAACATTTTGGAAGAAATGCAAAAAAGGAGAAATTGCAACGCCGATTAAAGAGATTCCAGCAAAAGCTCTTGGAAGAATTCAAGATTAAAGTTAAAGGAGGAATCCCTTCAAGAATACCAATGCGACCTTCTGCAGGAATTCTCGATCGAGTCCAACAAGAATTATTTAAGAGAATCCCAGAAGTTACTTTTGACGAAATCCCAGAAAAAAAATTAGCAGGATTCTACTTAGGTGGAATTTCTACGGTAAGCTCCGATAAAACTCCTGCAGGAATATCAGAAGAAATTTAAAGGCATTTCAGAAAAGGAGTCATCCTTTAGCCCTTCCGTTACCAACCAACACCTCCCAGAGATTGCTCTGGGGATTTCTCTAGAAATTGCTATTGGGATTATTCAAGACAATCTTTAAGGGATTTTTCCAGAAGTTACTTCAGAGATTTTATCCAGAGATTTCTCGAGAAATTCCTCATTGTATTCCTCCAGGAGTTCCTATTGGCCTTCTTTTGGGAATTCGAGCAACTTATGCTGCAGTTTTCCAGCAATTGCTCCTAGAATTCCTTCAGAAATTCTAACTGTGATACTTTCAAGAATTCTACTAGGGATTGTTCTAGAGTTTTCTTCTAGCATTCCTGTTAGGATTTGTCCCGGCAATCTTTCTAGTATTTTCTGGAAATTCCTTTGGTGATTCTGCCAGTGGTTTCTTCACGGTTTATCAAGGACTCCCTCCTGAGATTTCATCCAGGGGTTCCTCCAGAAATTCGTTATGGGATTTCTCCAAGAACTCATATTAGGGTTCCTCCATGTATTTCAGTTGGGATTCCTCAAGCAATTCATATTAGGACTCCTCAATTCTAACAATGGTATTTCCAGGAATACTTCGTGGGATTCCTCTAGGGATTTCTCCTGGAGCAGATGTAGCAATATTCTCTAGAAATCTTATCTAGAATCATCCGGAAATGTCTACTGCGATTCCATCAAGGACTCTATCTATGGCGTGCTCCAGAATACATGTACCGATTTTTTTAAGGAGAACTCCACGTATTTATTGAAGAAACTTCTCTTAGGATTCCCTCGGTAATCCAGAAAATGTTTCTCCAATGATTCCAGTAGCGATTATTCCCGCAAAATCATACTAGGAATTCTCTAGAAATTCTATCCATGATACCTTCCCGGATTCTACGAACTTCTCCAGAAATTCTTTCAAGAATTCTTGGTAGGATCATTCAAGACAATCTTCCTTGGATTATTTCAGAAGTCCCTCCGGCGATTCCTCCAGGAACATCTTCAGAGATCCCCCGGAACACCCGTAAAACTGGTTCCAAGGCACTTAGTGGCCTTTACGGGAAGGGTTAGTTACGCAACGGTTTATGCAGGGTGGAAGCTTTCAGAAATCTTTCATGCTATACGAAAATAAATACGGTTTAAAACACAAAGCTAACAAGAAGGGAAGGGGGTGTTGAAAAATTCTGTCACGTAGTAAATGGACAGCCCCAAAACTTCTAGTCTGCGTTAGTTAGAAAAATGTAAAATGTGAAATTAGAATGTGCTGAAAGATAACAAAGAACAATAAAATTGAATAGTAAACTGCAATATTGTAGATTAGAAAGGTGGTTTTAATCAAACTTACAGTTTTTTTTAATGTTCCAAAATATTTTGCTAAAGAAAACTGTTTATGTCATGTCGTTCTTGTCAACTGAAAATGACGAAACTTTTTCTTTCTCAAATACCTTTATGAGTTTTCCCATTTTGTGCGTCTCGCTCAGGTATTTCATCACAATTTCCTCCAGAATAGGAGAATTATAGATGTTCGTTAAGGATTTCCTTCAGAAACACCTCAAGATAATTATTCAGAAATTTCTCAAACGATTCCTTAAGAAAACCCTCTGAAATGTATTCGGAAATATTTTCCTGAGAGGTTTTTCGAAAAAAAATTTAAAAAAAAACTTCCGAGATTCCACCAGAAATTGCTCCAAGAGTATTTCCACGGATTTTTCAAAAGATTGTCTGGAAATTTATTCCAGGATTATTACTTAAATTTCATCAGAAGCTCCAATTAGATATTCCTCCAGGAATTCCTTAAAGTATTCTTAACCCTCTAATACCCAACCCCGCCTTAAGACGAGGTATAGTTTGAGCATTTTTGTAATTTTTGTGAATCAAAAAGAATCATCTTCAAAAACATGTTTAAATCGATTTTAAACGACCAAAAATGATATTTAGATCAAAATCAAAAATTTGGGTATTAGAGGGTTAAGAAAATCCTACATGAATTCTTTTGGAAACCTCTTAATGGATTTTTCAGAAATGACTCCATGCCTTCAGAAATGGTTTTCGAGGATTCTCCAGAAAATTTTCCCAGTATTCCTTCAGAGAACTTTCCACGGATTTTTCCAGAAACTCCTCTATGGATCGCTTAAGATTTTTTTTTTCATAGATTCCTTCAGACATTCCTCCAGAGAGGCTTTCATAAATTTTCAAGGAATACATTCGGCAAAATTCGACGGATTTCGGGAACTCTTTCACGATCTGCCAGAAATTCCTCGAGAAATTTATAAGGAAATCTTCCATGGATTGCTTCGGAAAATCCTTCATGAATTTCTCCAGAAATCCCGAAAGATTTCAGGAATTCATCTATTTTTTTTTTCAAAAATTTTTCCAATGATTTCTTTATGAAACCATCAAAAGATTTTCTAAGTAGTTGATTTGCTTAGAAAATTTCCTCAGGGATTCCTTTGAAGTTTTTCTTCAGATTTCTTCAGAAACTCGTTTTATATGAAAACTCTTGCTGGGTTTCTCAAAAAAAAAAAAATGGGTGGTTCCATAAGAATTCATCTTGGGTGTTCCAAGTATTCATCTTGCCCCTATTCTCGCTTTTCTCTCTTTGACGTAACGTCCCTACTGGGACTAAACCTACTTCTCAGCTTGGTGTTCTATGATCACTTCCAATGATTTTTCTGAGAGCTTCCTCTACCAATGACCATTTTTCATGTGCATAGCTTGTGGCAGGCACGAGGGTATATCATGCGCAAGGAAGTCAAGGAAATTTCCATTACGAAAAGTTCCTGGACCGACCGGGAATCAAACCCATTGCTCATGCTGAATGCACTCGTGTCTACCTAGCGGTTCCTTCAGAAATTCTTCCACAGATTCTTTAAGAAATTCCTTCAGGGATTTCTTGAGATATTTCAACTCAATTTCTTTAGACACTTGCAAGGTTTTTTTTTAATTATTCTCAAAAATTCTTCAGATATTCTTCCAGAGCTTCTTTCAGGCATTCCTTTGCAAACTGCTCCGAGCATTCGTTCAGGAATTTCTCCAAGAACTCCTCCTCTTTCAGAGATTGCTTCAAGAACTCCTACAGGGTTACCTTCAGATATTGCTCCAAGAATTCCATTAGACATTCCCACAGGCATGTCGTCAGCAATTTCTTGAGAGGTTCTTCTAGTAATTCCTGCAGCTTCAAATTTCTCTGAGCTTCTTCCAGAAATTTGTTCAAGAATTTCTTAAGGAAATTTTCCATGGATTTTCCATTCATTAGAAAACCCTTCCAGCGATTTTTAAGGAAATATTCCACGGAAAATATTTTGCATGTATAACTTCAGAAATTCCTCCATAGATTTCACAGAAATTCACATGGGCAAAGCTTCAAAAATTCAGATTGCATTCAGATTTTTTTTCCAAATATACTTTTAAAAGATCCTCAATGAATTCCATCGAAAATAACTCCATGAGTTCCTTTAAAGTTTACTTCAGAGTTTAAAAAAAATCTGCACATGCCTCAAGAAGTTTCTTCTGGAATTCCATCCGAACATCTTCCATGACTACGTTTTCAAATTCCTTCAACAATTTCTTCAGAAATTACTCCACGAACCTCTACAGGGATTCGTTCAGAAATTTCTCCAGAGATTTCAATGAACATTCTCGAAGAAATATTTTTAGACATTTGCTTAAAAACTCCTTCAAAAACTTGCATGAATTCCTTTAGAGATTGTGGCCCACACTTATATGAAAAACAAAAATTTCAAAAAATGCCAAGTCTTACCTCCTCAATCAGTTGTTTTGGACTCCTAGAAGCTACGTTCAAAATTTGAGCAAAATCGGTTGAGCCTACGGGGGCGCTCAAAACGCTTGAAGTTTGTATGGGAAAACTTGGCCAAATGTACGCAGAAATTTTATGTTTTTGAATAATCAAACCCTTTGGTATTATTGTAGATGACTATATGCCAAACAACTTTGTCGAAGACCGCAAAGTGATCCAACGTCTGTGAAAAAAGTTATACCCTAGAATAAAGTGAGGATAAACTTTATTGTCGTTTTTCTAATACATGTAAAGGAATAATATCAATAATGAAATCTCAATACTTTGCCTCACTTTGCCTAGGGTATAACATTTACACAGCCGTCGGATCACTTCGCGGTCTTCGACAAAGTCACCTACAATAATACCAAAGGGTTTGTTTATTGAACTTTACAGCGCCACCTAGCGCCAAAATTCGAAAACTTAAAATTTCTACATACATTTGGCCAAGATTTCCCATACAAACTTCAAGCGGTTTGAGCGCCCCCTTAGGCTCAACCGATTTTGCTCAAATTTTGAACGTAGCCTCTGAGAGTCCCTAACAACTGATTTAGGAGGTAAGACTTGGCATTTTTCGAAATTTTTGTTTTTCATATAAGTGTTGCCACCCTATTGTAGATGTTCCAAACTTATAATAAAAATAGTTATTTATGCAACGAGTTGCAAAAAGTTGATTTTTTCAGCACGAGTCGTACATTTATCCGACGAGGCTTGAAGAGTTGGATAAATACGAAGAGTGCTGGAAAATCGAGTTTTGCAACGAGTTCCATACAACATTTTATGCAATGATTTTTTTCATAATACAACTCAAATGAGTTGCATTATGAACATTATCAAACTATTTTTCATTATGCAACTCATTTCAGTTGCATAATGAACCAGTTCGGAAAAATTGGCCATTATGATTCCAAAATGAGTTATATAAAATGTAAATTATGTTACTGAATTGTATAAAGAATTTTACACTTCTTTATTGTGTCCTTCAAAGCTCAATAGACTTTAAAATCAGTTCACCGTGGAATTGCATATGGTTCCATTATGCACCATTAATCTGTGTTTTGGCTTTCGAAAAGCGCCAGAATATTGTCTGTGCTGTGTTCCACGGTCACTGTAAAAACCTGATAATAATTTCAAGACATCGAATTCTTTTCTTGTTCAAAGAAGCTAGTCCTACTTCTCTAAGAATGGAAAAAGCAGAAGCTGTGCTTTACAACCAATCCACTGTTTCTTGGTTTCATTATTTATAATGGTTATAGCACCACATTTGCAGGAAAGGCTTTTCGTGTAGCTAATAACTGTTGAAATGAATGTTCAACGTCAGGGTAGTCATTTGATACGATTCGTATCCTAACATATTGTAAATAAATGCTGAAAAAATGGCTTGTTATCACACTGCATTGTTTCCATGCAAAAACTATATCGAATTGAATACTCTATTTTCAGAAAGCGCCTTACATTATACCGTGTGCCAGTTCAATAAGACTCCCCCAACAACTGATTCCAACATGAATTTGTCCCTTCTTCCAAAAATAAAACCATTCCAATCTTGTATTACGTTCCCGATCAAAACATGTCATACGCTGCGCCGGTAAAGCAGTTTTGGCGGTAGGCCATCTTGTGGAAACCGATTCCACATATTCAACCACGTGAGATCCGAAGAAGTCGAATACAAACGAAAAAGAGCACGAACCGAAGCGCGGTATAAACAAACAACAAAAACACGCAACGCGCAAGAGCGCCCCAACCACATGCTTCTCTCGAAATTAGCGCGAAACCGACACCATCGGGCCCGAACCCACTTTCATACATATTCTCCCGCTCTCGGCCCGAACGGGCCATTCGTGTCCCAACCACCGTCCGCGTCAGATCGCATCGCTCTTTTTTATTCCGTTTCGCGCGCGCACACACACACACATATTTGCGCTTGCATAGCCGCGCTTCTCTGAGGTCGTTTTGTGTTGTTTTGCCAAGAAACTGTGCGACGGCCGCCTATCTCCCCGTTCGTTCGTTCCGTCGGATCGCGGCTTTCGCGCACTGCTGCGAGATATAAATAAGAACAGTTAGAAGAAAGACATTTCGCGCGCGCACATTTTGGCCCGTGAAAAAAAAGAGAGTGTACCTACGAGCCAGCGCAGCGCTCGGGTGTTGTTTCGCGGTTTTCTTCGTCGTTTTGGTGGACGTTGTTTGTGCGCCGCTTTTTCGCCACTGGGCGAGCGTTGTGTAACCACTTGGTACTTTTGGAGCAGTGTGGTGAAGCGCGCTACTAGCAGCAGCAAGTGTGGAAAGTGCTTTGATTGTTGTCTGTTTGATTGCGCGGATTTTGTTGATTGTTA
The DNA here is from genome assembly GCF_035046485.1 of Aedes albopictus. Lineage (NCBI taxonomy): Eukaryota > Metazoa > Arthropoda > Insecta > Diptera > Culicidae > Aedes > Aedes albopictus. The sequence continues at coordinate 41,658 of NW_026917000.1, forward strand.
TTTGTCAACGGGTGCTATCGGACAAATTGTCGAGATTTTAGAGTGACCCGCGTCAGAGGAGGAGCAGAGATCCACTCGAGACCGTCATGGGGAGCTGATTGGTGTAAATATTTGTGCCGATTATACTAGTGTGAAGGAGTTTAATGCGAGCCAGATAGTTGAACCTGGATGGATGTTTGTTGAAAGTGTTAAGTGAAGAAGTACAGTACTCGAACGAAACCCAAGGCTGTGAAAAAAGTGCCTGATAAGAAAAACTCGAAACTAAATATATTATGTGCTTAAGTTTCATCGGTGAAAGAGTTTAATAGAATAAATAGAGGTACAATGACGGCGAGTAAGATATCCCGCGCGAACAGCTTCCTGGGGACGTCGGCAGCGACTCCACGGAACAGTTCATTCGACAACTACCGAAGTCAGGTGCCGCAGAACGTCAACCGGACGAAACGGTGTCTCTTCGGTGTACCAGACTCAAACGAAACAAAAAGACTGTACCAGGAAAGTGTACAACAGGATCGCCAGCGATTTATGAATCGGTATAATTTTGATATCGTGACGGGTCAACCTGGCAAAAATTCGTCAATGATCTCATCATCGTCGTCATCATCATCATCGCGCAGTAGCCCGACGAGGGAGTACAAGGATGACTCCAAGAAACCTTACACAAGACAGCAGCAGAAATAGTCCGTAGGTGAGTTTCCCGCCAAAAATCTTTCCTCTGAAGAACGGGTCTTCGGTTGTGGGTTGTCGCCTACAAAAACAACCATCCGAACGGGCTGGGCCAGGGAAGAAGAGGGGCGCGCACCGTGCGCCTTCGCATAAAAAAATAACAAGAAGCAAATCTGGCGCGATCGATCGAGAGCCGAAAATTCAACCACGCAAAAGAGAGAGAGCCCGAGACGATCAAGACAGACAACGGTGAGCTTTCTGTTTTTCAGCCCGCGCCGTGTTGACCTGCTTCTCAATACATATTCAAACCGTTTCGGCAAGAGTGCAGAGGTGTGCCATGTCGTGCAGCAAAGGTGTACGAATGTGGAGAAGGCGGAGATCCGGAGAGTGCGCGCGTAAAATTCTAAAAAATAACTCATGTAGTCTGTCTGTCTGGGATGAAGAAAAGGCGCGAAATGTCCGTCGCTTGCAAATGGGACCTGTAGCGCAGTTCGGACGATGGTTGGAAGATCAACCGTGGAAGCTTGACCCTTTGGCCTGAAGCTCTCGCCAAAGTCCGCGGTTTTGACATTGAGCCTTCGGATATTTCCGGGTTTGGCGTTTTTGGCGAATGTAAATAAACTCTATTCGAGCTGCATTCAGAACCGGTTCTTTGACCATCAAAAAACCTTCAACCATCGAACCAACCTTTAAGCAAATTGGCCATTTGCATAATGCCCGATTTGATATACGCTTGACGGACGGGACTTGACTTAGCAACGCCGCTTGCGTAACCCCTCGTAGTCGTTGACGCTCCCTTCCCCGATCGAAGAATGCCCGTCGACCCGTGGTGGACGTCTAATAAAAATCATGACACTCAATTTGTCTCAATCGGAGCGCCCCGAGTGCAGCGAGCACTGACTGGCTGGCCATAAAAGCATTTAGCGCAGAACACTGCAGCAAGCAAATCTCATAAAGCTTTATTGAAGAAATCCATTCCCCATTCGCGGTCGGTCGGTCGGCGTAGCGATTCGACCAATGCGCATGCACGATTCCGTTTGCCCGTTAATTTATGCGCTTCAACCTCCATAAAAGTGCGAAATAGCGACCAAAGTCGTCGTCATCGCTGCTGTCGTCGTTGCACCGAGTGTTGGACGCGCAGCGCACACGCTCAATTTAAAATGCATCGAACGTATGAGGACGGTAAATTGCAAAGGCGCGTCGCGGTTTGCCGTTTCGATCCAAATGGGTTGGTTTTGTGCCCGAGCGTTAGGAAATAACTTGTTGGATATGCAATGAAGGGAATAACTAATTCCAACATTCATGAAGCGATGGGACATTCTAAAACAACGTTTTCACAGATGCCTCGAAGAGTTAATCCTAAAACTGATTCAGGTGTTCTTTTCTGAATTTCTTCTGAAGAACATTTCCGTAAACTTCTTCAAAACGCCACCCAAATAACTTTCTCCGAATACTTCTCCAGAATGCTCTGAAGAAACCTCTCAAACCTTTCGAGAATTTTGTCGCGATTTCGTTCATGAGGATCGTAACAGATCTTTCCCAAGAATTTCTTAAGAAGTTTTCGGTATTGTCAGTTCAGCACTTACACAGGGAATCAATGAGATGACCGTTCGGAGGTAAAAGGCATCTTCAGTGTATAAGTGTTGTGACCTTTTATTTTTCGGCAAAAATGACGCCCAGCACGTCAGAATGTTGGTAAATGAGAAAAAGAGGGAGAACGTGATTATGCAATCGCTCGTCCACGGTAGATCTTCGCATTCAAAGCGGCGGAAGAGGACTGGTTTAAGATTGTCATCCTTCACAACTCGGACGCGGACAGATCAGAATATGGTTTGCTTGCTAATTACAATCTTCCATTGGTGGAGTGCGGGCAACTTTCCTCTGTCCGTTTACTCATTACTCATTACCCAAAGCTCATCAAAGCCGGTCCCCTACTCCTGTAGCAATACAATGGAGTATCCATTCTCCGCCTGAAGACGGCAAAGGGTGAGGAAATTTTGATTTGTTTATTGTTTACTTGCGATGCACCCCCTCTTCTCAACCGACTCCAACCCAGGAGGAAGGAGTGCCCCATTAGAGAACTTCTCTGATGGCAAGCTCTTTTTATGGGCATCATCGTTGTCGTGGTGATATTGGCATTTAACTGCCTATTTGGGGTTGTGTTTTGGTTCGTTGTTTTTATTTTTCGCGATTCATTCGTCGTACGTCGTACTCCGTTTGTTGGTTGGGATGTTATTGTTATTGCTTTTAATTCGAATTGAATCTCCTCGGTTAAGTGGGAAGTGGGTCGAACGAATTGCTTTGCAACGAGCAGCAGCGGTTGAAGTTTATTGTTATTTGTATGAATTTAAAACACGACATTACGCGGCACAATGTGCAACGTCGGTTTGAAATGGGGAAAAAATGATGGCAATGCTAATTTTGCTTTTTCGCTTTTATCAGTTCTTTATCTGAATCCGAAATGACGATTAATAAGATATTCAACTCAGATTTTGATGTTTTGTATGTAAGAAGATTGTCTATTGTTCTTCGTAGCATAAAGCATATAATTAACACTTATATAAATCGTTGATAAAGTTAGAAAGATGAGTATAGCCATTGTCGTTACAGATTTCGCTTCTATATACAATAGCATAGACCTTAGCTCATGAAGTCTAAGATAATAAGAGCATAGGATGAACATAGTACTGTAGAATAAGCGAATGTTCAAAAGATACTTAATACAATTATTTTGTGATCCAAGAATTAATTGGAAAGATCTCTCCAAGTTCTGTCCTGTCAGATGATCGTACGCACAAATCGGATGCTTTCCATTTCTGAGCCAAACAGTGGATTATCGACAATACATTGAATGAAAACTCTATCAGAAAATGAACTCAGAAGAACGTCACGAGTATAACGAGCAAGGGACTGGTTACGCCATCGATTCATAAGTTCGACGTCACGCACTGTTGTGCCTTTGCTTCGCAACCAATATTCGTTTACACAGCGTGCGCCGACTCATACACAAAAGAGATGATCGTCATTCGGTTTTAAAATGATTGCCATTACGACTTTTTCGTCATTCCAAAACACGATTTTTGGACTTTCTGATCGACCAAAGCAGTCGATTTCAGGATGGGATTTTCGTTCAGTGTAGATCATTTGCTGTTGGTTGTCCATCACTTTTTTTTTTACTTTTCACTTATTTTTTACTTTCCAAACTGAACAACATACTCCAGACAAGAAATCTTCTGAAACCAGCCGCGCTTACTCTACTGTTTAGTCTAAGTATTCATTAGTGACAAGAAATCTTCTAAATCTAGCCACGCTCACATCAATAATGATGTTCACACAGGGTGACGTGCGGTTTTTCCTAGACTTTCTTGTTGATCTGGTCTAGTTTTTCAAATGCCATATTTTCAGACTCATCTTCTGAAAATATGAGTTGAGAGTTATTGAATCTAGATACATATGTCGGAATGACAGTTCCAGTACTGTGTCTCTACAGTCGCTAACGCCAGAAAAGACTGATTGCCACACACGTCACACATCATCCTCGTTTTGCGACCATCACCATTGACATGGATATGATTGTCATAACTCTCTCCTTCATCTCTTGCCGTGTGAAGCAATGGCACGCATAACGGTATGCGCAGTGTACCCTGTCGTCGCTACGGTGAACTCTCTCTCTCACTTATCCCGTCATGTATCACTTGCTCAAAGAGATTGACTCTCTCGGTGACATCAGAAATTGGATCTAACGATTCTCGTGATGGTCATGATGTTCACAACACACTGCTTGGAACGTTCATACAGCGTTCATTACACGGAGACAAATTTCGGTCATTTGAAACAAAAATATTCATGTTTATTCGGTAAACTGATAAAATTTTTAAAACTAAAATTTTAATTTTTAAAACTAACTCTATTACATATTGATTTCTAAAATACTAATTGAGGAGCCCCCCGTTCCACCGTCGAAAACATAAACAAAAACTCACAAGTTCCAGCTGCCACTCCAAACAAGATTTCCTCCTGCAAAAAAATCATGTTTCACCAGAAGTTTTCTCGAAATCCCGTTGTTTTCGGGAGTGTATGTTATCTACATGGTGTAGGAATTGAAAATGCCACGCGGGAGATGTTTTTTTCAGCGAAGAAAATGAATTTTAATGGGAAAACAAATATTTCCGCCAACCTGCCGCAAAAAAAAAACAAAAAAATTTACATTTGTTTTTAATATAACCTGTCAGAAGATGCATGTTTGTTTCAAACATGGATTGCATTCGCTTCAAATGTGACGTTCGATTTGTCCAAACAGTTTTATTTTTGTTGCCTGAACAAATTGACAATTTATTTGAATTTACCTCAAATATTTTTGATTTTACCATATTTTTTTCTGCGTGTAGAAAGAAGCAATCACGGAGACAAATTTCGTTCGTTTAAAACAAAAATATGCACGTTTATGCGGTAAACTGATAAAATATTTAAAAGTAAAATATTAATTTTTAAAACTAACTCAATTACATATTGATTTCTACAATACCCATTGAAGAGCCCCCCGTTCCGCCGTCGAGAACATAAACAAAACTCTCAAGTTCCAGCTGCAGCACCAAACAAGATTTCCTCTTGTAAAAAAGGCAAGTTTCACCAAAAGTTTCCACGAAATCCCATTGATTTCGGGAGCGTATGTTATCTACATGATGTTGGCATTGAAAGTGCCACGCGGGAAGTGGGTTTTCCTAGAGGAGGAAATGACTTTGTAAATTTAATTGGAAAACAAATATTTCCGTAGGTCCGACCTGCCACATAAAACTTTTTTTTACATTTGTTTTTAGCATAACCTGTCAGAAGATGCATGTTTGTTTCAAAAATGGATTGAATTTACTTCAAATGTGACTTCCGATTTGCTCCAAACAGTTTTATTTTTGTTTCCTGAACAAATTGACAATTTATTTGAATTTACCTCAAGTATTTTTGATTTTACCATATTTTTTTCTGCGTTTAGAAAAAAGCAATAGGAGCAAAGAATTTAGCCATTCGATGCATTCTGATGTAATCGGTTAGAAGCAAATTAGTTGTTGAGTATGAAAAGATCTTCTGCTCATCTACCGATCAAGTGTTGAGAACATCATTCTTAACAGAGTGTCTCACACGAAAGAGAGTCCCGAAAATCTCGCTCAATATTCTATCCATGACGATCATGAATCTGGTCCCCAACATGGCAAACACAAGCTCAATAATTAATATGGCAGTATTGTCTTGTGATCAGCATTGCATTGATTTTTTGCTTATATTTCAATTACTCCACTTGGACTTGATCGTAACGATTGTCTCCCAATCGACAAAACGTGAAAGAAAAGAAGAATTACTCACTCACACTTGCAAGTACCTTTCGTTCTCACTCCGTGCAACTAAAAAAGACCCTCGCAAACGGTTGAAAATTAGTCACTGAGATTGACACTTGTTAGCATTGCTTGAGCCAGTAAAATTGCTATTCTTTTCAACGCAATCTAGCGTTATAGATTATCAATTACAGCATCACGCAGAGAAAACAAAATGGACTACAACTTTTAAAATCCACTGCTGAAAAATGACAAGGAATCATATGGTGGAAGTGTCGTCTTGTGCATACCATTGGGAGTGTATTATTTTGCTCCATTTTGCCCTTTTTGTCACATTCTCAATACAACAGACTTCTGCCGCTGATGTACATCCTTAGAAAACCATTTTTCTCCAAATACGTTGCCCAATACCATCTAAAGCTATTAAAACTGAGGTTTAGTCGTAGTATTTCTTAGCTGCCTTTGGTCATATGTATGTGGAAAAAAATACTTCATATACAGGCAGCTGGATAGGCAAAATGAATTTATCATGGAAAAGAGTCATGATATCATGACTGTTTTTGTTGTAATGCAATCATAGCGTTACGTTTTAGATGATTGTTAAGAAAAAATGGAAAATTAGGCCATGGGAGCATGAAGCATGTACTCTGTAGCCTTAAACTAAGTTCAAAAGAATAAAAGCAGATTTCATGATTTATGATTCTAGTGATCATCGTTTATGATTCATATTTTGTTGACACAAAATTGCTATCAGAGTCATGAAAATAAGAAACAAACACTGTGTAACCATGAGCATAACTGAATACTTCGTAACTCATGAAAACATTAGCATGATTCATGATTCTAGAGACTGTTCATAGTTTTTACGAGTTGATTGATGATTCATATTTAATATTCGATAGAATCGGGAGTATTATACTTAATAAGGGAACCTAAAATTAAAAAACCTTTTTTGCTGGATCCAAAAAAAAATGGAATCTCAAGCGAGAAACGCAATAGAAACTTTTCCTATGTAGATTCACAGAAATAAAGCTGGAAACATTATTGAATTAAGAAAAATTTTAAGCCACACCAGGAATTTTCTAGAGCACAAATCTGAAGAACCGAATATTGGTTTGTGCCTAGGTTTGTGCTGAAAAGTATATCGATTGGTTATTCGCTAGTGGTGACCAATCTATCAACTGTTCAGCGCAAATCTACATCCAGTTCCTCAGATTTGTGCTCTTGAAAATATGAGGTCCGGCTTCGTCATATCTTCACCTTAAGTGACGTACATTCTTCGCCCATCTTGCACACAAAAATAAAAACACTTGGGCACTATCACTAACACTCAGGGAAAAGCACCGTTCAATGCACGGGATGCCAAAAGTGATATGAATACATGGTTGGCAGGCCTTGCATTGCGCAAGCGGTGCCGAAGTTCTCTAACTCGGAATCATGTTTACAGAAATCAGAGTCATCATTTCATGACTTAGCGTCACGATATTTCATTTCTGAAAAACCGAGAAGAGCATGTCACTTTTCGAAATTATGACATCTGGTCATGAGAAAGTACAGGTCATGGTAACCATCGTTGAGGTCATACTGTTATGACTAGAAGTCATGCTATCAGGAAGCGGTAGGGTCTATGGTTTCATGACTTTTTTTTTTATGAATCCAACAGCGTTTTTCCCCGTGTATGAATAAAAACGTGTTTAATACAACAATATTTTCGAACATACTACAAACACATCGTTCGGTATGAATGTAGGATTATCTATCCAAACCAGTTTGGAAACAATTTATTCTCACTTTTTACGTTACCGGTTCGCTAACCATCACAATAGGGTCGTTCCTTTGCCTTCTTCAATGTAAGAACTGATCACTTGTCTCTTTTGATCGGTTTTTATATTGCCTTGGAGAAGGCAAATGAGCTTAAGTGTGATTGGTTCATGAAATAACTTCGAGTAGCTAGATAGCCCCAGAGGTTGCAACTGCGGCTGTAGTAGTAATGTTGGGATGACGATGACAATCGTAACGAATTCTGCAAACTGCGATGGCATATCAACAATTTCGAATAAAAATGGGTGGTACCGATGAAATTCTGGCTATTCCAAGTTATATTAGTAGACTCTGGAGAAACCCTGTGATCTGAAGAACTCTTCCATGGATAAGGATATCCATCAGAAATTTATTTTGGGGCCAACTTGGAAATCTATTCCTTATTCTGGATCGATTCCGAAATTTCTCTGAGGGTTCCCGATTCTTTCTTGCATTCCTTCCGGGATTTCCCTTTAGATTTCTACCACAATTCCATCTTGGAATTCTTACGCAATTTCTTACAGAAATCTTCAGGCGATGGTTTCTCGAATCA
>NW_026917001.1:0-27815 GCF_035046485.1 Aedes albopictus
TTCCTGTTCTTGCCTCTGTCGTTCCTGACGTTCCCGCTCTTGCCGTTCGCGTTCCTCCTGTTCACGGCGTTGAGCAGCTTGCCGTGACGCACAATTGTGATCTTTGCGATGGGAGCAGTAATCGTAACATGTACCGTTCGGGCAAGAGTAGTGACACCGATCGCAGTAGTACGTAGCACACTTGGAACAGCTGTGTCCACCGCCACGCAGACCACTTCGTCCGACGTACAATACTGATGTATCGCCACTAGGTAGCAGTTGAACGTGCGACGGATGCAATTGAAAGCAATTGTTTTGATGTAAATCATGTTTAGTGTAGGGATAATTAAAAACAACTGGAACACGTTTGACTTGAATACAGCAAGGAATTGATGAATCCAGTATAGTTGCTTGAACATCTTGGCCCGTCTTTTGGAGCACTGCTCGGAAACCTTCCTTGGTTCTGACTAGAGCCTTAGGAACAACATCCATGTTTGTGATTACAAGCTGAAAAAGGTGTAAATTATATAAGTTTTGATTGCGATGCATTACGGAAAAAAACTTGGATCCTCCTACGCTCATATGGATAAGACACAGCAAGGGATTTCAACAGCTCGTATACCAATCGTTCGATACGAACTTTTACCTAATTAGTAGAACGATATACACCCGATTGTTGCACAGGTTTGGTTTTGCTATAACTCAGTCAATTTTGAACCAATTGACTTGATTTTCTGTACACGGATAATACTACATGTGTATACAATTTCATGGGAATTGGTTCAAAGTTATAGCAAAAACCAGACCCGTGCAAAAAAAAAATAGGGTGTACTACACTCGCATGCCAGAAAACATAAACGATGTCCTGTACCTTAACAAGAAAAAAATGTTAAATTTAAATTTTTACGTTCAATATGTAGTCCGTCCAAAGTCTAACACCGTACATCAAACCGTTTTTTATTAGATTTCAAAAACTTCCCCTGTGCTATAGCGATAGGATTTTTTCGAAACACCATCGTTCTACTTCTTCTACTTCATGCAACATAAAATCACCTATCGCGAAGAAGCACCGGAATTTGGTCGTCGGGGCGCCTGTGAACTGGAAGCTAGTCTCCAACCGGAATCGCAGGAGAAACCAAGGCACCGAGCTCGGTACCTGTCCGGGAAGAAACGGTTTCGGAAGATGTTCCACTGCCAGGGAAATCATTGTCGGCGTAGGGTAGATCCACCGTCGGGGACTATCCGAATCGTGCGCGAAAAGCTGGAGTGCTAAAACGGCACCGTTCTTCGGAGAAGGTTAGTAGGATCCGAAGGACTTACTGGTGGTATAGAATAACAAATTTGATGTATGTTGTACTGACTGTCGCTGAATGGCGAAATGTTTGGTACTAACATTAGAATGATTAGAATAATACATTTGAAACTAAGCATGTTGATCGCTTAATGGCGAAACACCAAACGGAATGAACACGTAGAAGGGTAAAAAGAACATGAAATTTGTTATGAAATTTCCCTTCGGGACAATGCAATAAGCTAACATTGCTGAATAGGCGCAGAAGTAAACTTCGATAGCATAGGAGGTCCATTACTAGCACCAAAACTTTATCACGTTTTATTTCATACCTAACTGCTAATTCATTGGAAAGATACCACGAATGAATATTCTTTGAAGTCACCCTTCTGATTGTTTTCATCACTTACACTTTAATTTAAGTTTATAACATAACATTTGATTTCCGCACTTTTGTAGAAATATATGCACTAATTTCAAACAGGGTTAGCAGAAAGTAGTACCATGCTCGCCAGCTGGCGACAACCAACTAGCGGCTGTTGTTAGTCTTACGGTATAGCACCTAGCTGCCGCCGATCCAAGCAGAACTCAATCGCACTTAGCATGCGCAATTAATTAACTCTCGCGTCTGGCGGGAAAGGTGGCAAATGCTCTCGAGTCGGTCAATTTGCTCTCCCACTAATTTTGCTATCATTTGGATGTAAGAGAACGTCAATGTGAGTTGATCGATAACGTTGAATCCATATGATAATAGTAATCCGATTTTAAACTAGAGGCTTTCCACGCACCGGAACGAATCGATTTTAATCGATGTTTTTTTTTTATCTACTTAATATTTCTTATACAGTTTCTTTTTATGTGAGAAACCAATTTTTCACATAAAAAGTGTATATTATGGCTCGACTATCCTTCAAATTGGGCCTACCGAAGTAACACAGAAAACATCTTCTCAAACAAAAATTGAAAAAGATGTATTATAAATGCTACAATCGTGTTTCAGAAAACATGTTTTTTTATCACTAAGCTCTAATTATGTTGACCGATAACAATCAGGTATCAGGTATCAGTAGGTCGGCTCTAGAGGCACGTTCTCCTCCATTTGGGAAATTTGTGCCATCGCCATGAACACGAGCCTATTCATCATTTACCTGACGGAGAAGGGAAGGAAAAAGGATAGGAGATGGGAAAGGACAGGTAAGGGAATAGGATCGTCATACTCGCAAAAGCGTACCACAATGGGTTCACATAGCGTCCTGAAAAGGACACTGTAATAACGCATAAGCGTGCCACAATGGGTTCAAACAGCGCCCTGAGAAGGGCACTGTGATATTGCATAAAGCGTAAAGAGAGCCTATAGCTCTTTACCATGACTATTTACCATGACTATGACCGATAACAAACAACAAAAATAAAATTTTATTCGCTTATCGGCTTCATAATGTATGAAATGTATTAATTTTACAGTTATACAACATTTATAGAACATCAATCAAATGAAAAAAGCGAATGAATACATGTTTCGATCCCACATGTCATTTATCTTACAGTTTGTTCTTCCCAAATAGTGTCAATATTCACAACAAACCAAATCGGGCTTCAACTTTTTTTGGTTTCTTTTTTTTTTTTTCATCACTAATGTTATAACTGTTGCGTTACCGCATAAAATAGAACTGAAAACTTTTCAGTAGCGCTGTAATGCAGGTTATGTTAATTGAGTACTCGTCAGCTTCCTAGGCCTCCTTCCCACCTCAGAATTCTCCCAGGATTGTTGATATTTTTTATATCTAGCTGGTAGTTGCAGATGACTGCAGATAATCAGTCGAGACAGTGAATGTGAAGTGCACTGGAGATACGATGAGCTCTTTCGTCATTTATAGCGCACTTAGTTTTGGTGACTGCTAAATTCCTGGTCATTACGTTATGCTGGATTTATTGTTATGATTACATTCGCATCTATCTCAAGAGCAAACTTATGTGTCTCTGACAGATTTTGGGCCGCTGAATCCGAATCCGGGCTCAGATTTGCTCCAACACGTCACAATTTTGAGCTATACCTCAATTTATAGGGCAAAATATGCGATTTTGGGCTTTTTTGACTGCAAGTTATTAAGCATGGAAATATTTTTTTTAAGCAATCAAAAGGTTAATATTTCGTTTACCAATCGTTTTACCAAATCGAATTTGATAATTTTAAGCGATTTATGTTGCATGCAAGTTTTCATACTAACATAAAATGCTTAAATCTATCAAATTTTATTAGGTAAAACGAAATATTTTGCATGAGTTCGTTAATTTAGATGTTAATTGACCAATTAACCTTTTGATTGCTTAAAAAAATTTTTTCCATGCCCAATGGCTTGCAGTCAAAAAAGCCCAAAAACGCATATTTTGCCCTATAAATTGAGGTATAGCTCAAAATTGTGACGTGTTGGAGCAAATCTGAGCCCGGATTCGGATTCAGCGGCCCAAAATCCTTCGGAGAAACATAAGTTTGCTCTTGAGACAAAAAATGTTGCGCTGTGCTATCCATTCGAGGATTATTCCAAAGGCTTTGACCGAGTTGATCTTTGAAAAACGTACAAAATGCACTAGATATCTTACGGATAATGTAAAACTAACCACCCAAGTAACACACTTGTCACAGAAAAGTCACGGCGGCGCAGGTTTTTGTTGCGCAGAAGTCACTGTGACTCACTTCTAGCAAGTAAGTGTTTATTTGTTAGAAGTAAGTCACAGTGACTTCTGCGCCGCCGTGACAAAAACCTGCGCCGCCGTGACTCTTCTGTGACAAGCGTGTTACTTGGGCAGCATACGGATAGTCAGCAAAGCGAACATTTGGCAGCTCTTTTCGCCCAGGAGTAAGTTGTTTGTAATTATGTTATTTTCGTGTAGTTATGATTGTTGTAAAACAAAGCTGTAAGTTTGATGTGCGAATGTTGTAGAAATGCTATCAAGTCATATTATAAACGTTACCAAGGCACCCGCTTAGATTGAATGTTTAATAGTTGTCTGGATGCAATTTGGAAGTCATTTAAAAATTATTTTAGTAAAAGCATATAAAAAGGTTCATACTCCTAAAATAAAAAATAGATTACAGTAATGATTGGAAATATGATGACATTCTTTTTTCCTCAATATACCAATTGTCCTAAAACATTTTTTTTGCTGTTGCAAAATTATATATTTTTTTTTTACTTATTCGTTTATTTAGAAGGCTCGGGTGCCACGTGGGCATAACTGAGCCAAAATCATTTGTTTTTACAATGATTTTACATTTTACAATTTATTACTGCCTTAAAACTATGTCAGTTTGGGAAGCCGAAGTACTCGCGGCTGCTTCGAGGTTAAGGATTGAAAATAAAATTGGGAAGGAGGGATTTATGGGTTTCAAACTAAATTATTTGCTAACTTATACTAAAACATTGATGGAACAATTGTCCATATCTGTAATGGAACTAAAAAGAAAGGACTTTATCGGTGGACAACGACAAGAAGAGGACAAACGGAAGGGGGGTGACGACAGACAGGGGCGAACAACAAAACCAAAAGGCGGACAACGAAAACAAGGAACGTACTACATCAAACAACAACACGTTTCAAAAACTGGTAAATCAGGTTCATATTGTATTCCAAATCAAGTCCTGCCAATACTTCTCTAACAGGTTTCTGTTGTTTTCCTCGGACCCGGAGGATACTCATTGCATCCCCACACGACATGTTCGATATCCTGGTAAGCCACGCCACATACACAGAGATTGCTTTCCGAGAGCCCAATACGGAAGGTATGTGCGTTCAACAAATAGTGGTTGGACATCAGCCGACACATCACACGAATGAAATCGCGGCCTAAATCCAGCCCTTTGCACCATGGCTTCTTCGACACCTGTGTAATGATGGAGTGTAACCATCTACCCATCTCTCCATCTCTCCATTTGTGTTGCCAGCTGATCAAGGTCTCCTGACGGGCCAATGCAAAAAAATCGTCGAAGGCGATTTGACGCTCGTAAATATCGCCTTCGCTAGCGCCCACCTTAGCCAGAGAGTCCGCTTTCTCATTGCCCGGAATTGAGCAATGTGAAGGGACCCAAGCTATGGTGATGATGTATGAGCGTTTGGACAAAGCACTCAAGACTTGGCGTATTCCTTCCAGGAAGTACGCTGAGTGCTTCATCGGTTTCATTGACCGAACAGCCTCCAGAGAGCTTAGACTGTCGGTAAAAATGAAGTAGTGTTCAGGTGGGACAGTGCGAATGTACTCTAAGGTGTAGTATATAGCCGCTAGCTCAGCAATATATGTATACCGAACATGGCTTTTGAAGCATGAAGGTGGCGCTATGAAATTCGTTGTAGACACCGAATCCAGTCGAATCATCGGTTTTGGAACCATCTGTGAAGAACTGTCTGGCCCCGCTAACATGCCCGAACTTACTTGCAAAAATTTGTGGAATACCTATGGAACGAAAAGATTCCGGTATACCGGTGATTTCATCCTTCATAGAGAGATCAAAATCCACAGAGGAGCTGTCGAAGTCTGAGAAGTTGTCACGATTGGTGTTAACCGGAGATGGGCTTACCTCCAGCGTCATGTACCAGTAGTACACACTCATAAAACGAGTTTGGGGATTCTGTTCGAGCAGCTTTTCGAAGTTTTCTCTGACTAACGGATTTACAACCTCGCATCGGATGAGGAACCGGAACGACAACTCCGCAAAGCGGTCTGTCAGAGGCTGTACACCAGCAAGTACCTCTAAACTCATTGTGTGAGTCGAGTTCATGCAACCTAACGCGATTCGAAGGCAACGGTACTGAACCCGTTGAAGCTTCAGCAAGCGTGTTTTCGCCGCGGATTGAAAACAGAAGCTACCGTATTCTAAAACCGATAGAATGGTTGTTTGGTACAGCCTTATCAGATCTCCCCACCATGTTCGCATAAAGTTGATTCGTTTTTGGCATTTCTGTATCAGATACACAATGTGCTTCCCCCAGCTGCATTTGGAGTCGAACCAGACGCCGAGGTATTGTGAAGACATGCTATGAGTGATTGTCTTACCCATCATAACGAGCGGAAACTTAGCCGGTTTGTGTTTTTTTAGAAAAGACAACCATCTCAGTTTTCTTCGGAGAGAACTCGATATTTACCCAGCTTGAGAGCCCAAGTAGACAATTTGTCCAAAGTATCCTGTAGTGGTCCTTGCAGATCGACTGCTATTGATCCCGTTACAGAGACAACACAGTCATCCGCAAGCGGCCTTAACGTGCAGTTTTCCATGAGACAATCATCTATGTCTCTAACATAAAAGTTGTAAAGAAGGGGACTTAGACATGAACCCTGGGGGAGGCCCATGTAGCTAATTCGCGAAACTGTCAAGTCACCATGAGCGAAACTCATCTGCTTCTCAAACAGCAAATTATACAAAAAGTTGTTCAGAATTGGTGAAAGGCCACTTTCGTGTAGTTTGTCGGAAAGAACATCGACACAAACTGAATCAAAAGCCCCCTTAATAACCAAAAACACTGAGCCCATTTGCTGCTTTTGAGCAAAGGCAAGCTGAATTTCTGAAGAAAGCAACGCAAGACAGTCGTTCGTTCCTTTACCTCTGCGGAAACCAAATTGTGTATCAGACAACATGCCATTCGATTCAACCCATTTGTCCAGTCGAAAGAGAATCATCTTCTCCAACAGCTTCCGTAGACAAGACAGTAGTTTTTGAACAGCTATCACCCTCACTTGTCTCCAATCATCCGGAACGATGTTGTTATCCAGGAACTGATTGAACAAGTTCAACAAGCGCCTCTTAGCGACGTCCGGGAGGTTTTTAAGCAAGTTGAACTTGATTCGATCCATTCCTGGAGCGGAATCGTTACATGAAAGAAGAGCAAGTGAGAATTCAACCATTATCCACTAGAGCACTGCGTGAGCGATTCCAATTGGAAGCTGTACACTTTGCCTAAATGTATTCTATTTCTAATTGTACTACATCGAACTGGTGGACGTTGCGCTGCTTTCACTTTCTACCCTATCATGGTAGAATGATGAGCTCGAGGATGTTGATGTGTGGCTGTTGGTTGTTCCTGTTTCCAATCCGATTGGGGCTCCATTATGGGTTGCCGTTCGCCGATGTCCAAGTATTCGGGTTCATTTGAGCCATGGGCTCAGAAGAGGGTTCAGTGTCAGCTGCTCTCAGGGGGAAAGAGCAACTGACGAAAGGGAACGTTCAAAAATTACGTCCAACATTTGGGGAAAGGGGGGGGGGGCTAGGAAAGTGTGACAGTACGTGTATAAGGTATAGGTAAATAGCGTGACAGAGGGGGTGGGGGGTCTAGAATTCCCGAAAAACGATGGACGTAATAAATGAACCTTCCCAAAGTGCCGGGGCTGGGATTGAACCCATGACCATCTGCTTATGATGCAAACGTGTAGCCACTACGCCAGATCTTATTTAAAGGATAACAAGTCAAAGAAGCTTTGAAGATGATTTAAATGAAACTTTTACAAAAATGTATGTTTGTCAACTTGAGGCAAAACTGGACGTATTTCCTCATTTTTTTAGTTTTTGATTTTTTATTAAATAACGAAGCAATATTTTCAAAATTGGGTTTCATACACAGCAAGAGGAAGGATCGAGCTATCTCCTGGATTTGTTTTTCAAGTTTAAAACTTTACCAATTTTTCAATATTTTTTTAAAATTTTATTCAAAAATGCTTTCCTTACAACTGAAAATCATTTTCCACCTGAAAAAAAAAATCAGGAGATACCTTGAGCTTTCCTCTAACTGTGTATGATAACCGATTTTGAAAATATTGCTTCGTTATTTAATAAAAAATCAAAAACAAAAGAGTGAGGAAATGCTTCCAGTTTCGCCTTAAGCTAAGCTAGCCAAATTTACCAAAAAAATGAATATAGAGTGTAGACTTACGACAGTGTCGCAGGAAATTGGGTCGACCAAATTTTAAGATGATAGCGGTAATAGGATGACGATGGGTATTATCGGCAGGTTTGTTCTCTTCGTCATGAGGGGTTTTTGTGGGCCGAATTGCCTGAAATTTGGGCATATAACTCAGCTTGGTTGGGAAAGATTTGAGGCCAACTAGGAGACCTACAGGTTTCAAAAAACCCCCCATGACGAAGAGAACGAAACTGCCAAGAATACGTAAGTTCCCCTATAACCTATTTCACAGCGCAACATTTTTTTGTCTCAAGAGCAAACTTATGTGTCTCTGAGAGATTTTGGGCCGCTGAATCCGAATCCGGGCTCAGATTTGCTCCAGCACGTCACAATTTTGAGCTATACCTCAATTTATAGGGTAAAATATGCGATTTTGGGCTTTTTTGACTGCAAGCCATTAAGAATGGAAATATTTTTTTTAAGCAATCAAAAGGCATATTGGTCAATTAATATCTAAACTAACGACTCATGCAAAATATTTCGTTTTATCAAATCAAATTTGATAGATTTAAGCATTTGACTTCGCAAAAGCCTTTGATCGTGTGTCTCATCGCAAATTGCTTAACAAATTATCATCCACATTCGTCTTTTCAAGCACAGCTGTTCAATTAATGAAATCCTATTTAACTGGTCGATCCCAGACTGTTTTTCATAATAGAGAATTTTCGTCTTTCAGTGAAATCAAATCTGGCGTACCACAAGGTTCGATTCTGGGGCCATTGTTATTTTCTCTCTTCATTAATGATTTGCCATCTGTTTTGGAGTATTGCTCTATTCACCTTTTTGCAGACGACGTGCAAATTTATCTTTGCAGTGATAAAAACATAAACATTAATGAAATGGCAAGAAAGATAAATTCTGATTTACAAAAACTACTCGAATGGTCCAGAAGAAACCTATTAATGGTGAATCCAGCTAAAACAAAAGCAATGCTAATCAACAGATCGCGTTTCTCACCCCGAACTCCAGACTTATTTCTAGGTAATGAAATGATTGAGTTTGTTGAACAAGCTTCGAATCTTGGTATGATTTTTACATCCAACCTGTCATGGGATCCGCAGGTAAACCAACAATGTAGAAAAATATATTACGCCTTAAAACAATTGAATCTAACAACTAGGCATCTCGATATCCAAACTAAGATTAAACTTTTCAAAACGCTTGTATTACCTCATTTTATTTTCTGTGATTTTATTTACAGTAATGCGTCCTTGGCTATAATGAACAGATTGAGATTAGCTCTGAATAGATGTGTACGTTATGTTTATAACCTCTCAAGATTTTCAAGAGTTACACATTTGCATAAAACATTACTTGGTTGTTCATTTTGGAGATTCTTTGAATATAGATTATGTCTAAACTTTTATAGGATAATAAGTTCTGAGACTCCAAGCTATTTATTCTCTAAAATAACTCGAATGCAATTACCGCGCACTATGAATTATAGTATTCCTCATCATAACTCTGTGTATTATGGCCAATCGTTTTTTGTGAGAAGCATTGTACATTGGAATGCGTTACCCATCAGTATTAAATTGTGTACTTCTCTTATTGGATTCAAGCGGGATCTTCTCTCCACATTCTGCAACATGAATTAGATAGTGTATAAACGGAACCTTCAGGAACAAGTTAAAGTAGTGTACCATTAAGAAATGAATTATGTAATATTCCATATGAAATCATTTTGTGGCAACAAAAAAAGACGAAGTCTTACGTCACAAGAATTATTATGAATAAATAAATAAATAAATAAATAAATAAAAAGAGGTTATTTGTGCATAATTTAAGTCAGGGCTTTAATGAGCGAATGTAGTTCGCCATTGGGTTGGTTAAGGCGATTTCAGGAGCACTTTAAGGGCGAGTATGGGCATTTCAATGGTAAAGAACACTTCAAAGAATTTCAGAGGCGTTCAAAGGGGTTTAAGGGTTTATTCAAATTGATTATGATGATTTCAAGGGCGTTTCAATAGGATTACGGAGGTTTCAAGGGCGTATCGAAGCATTTAAGATAGGGTCATATCAGGGGAGTTTCAGGAACATTTTGGGGTCTCAGGGGCATTTGAAACCGAATTAAGGGAATTCAAGGGCGTTTCAATGAGCTTATGTAAGTTACAGGGGTGTTTCAAGGCATTTCCGGGGCGTTTCAAGGGGTTTCGTTCAGAGGTCTCTAAAAATCCTCTGAAATTTTATGAAACGCCTCTCAAATCCATCTGAAACCCCCACGAACCCCACGTAGTTCACCTGAGACCGCCCGGAAGCATCGAAAACGCCTACGTAACGACTCTAAAACTCATCAAAAATAATCAAAAATCCCATAAAATGCCCTCTGACTCCATGTAACGCATCAGAGACACCCCCCCGAAGCACCTAAAACGCCCATGAACCCCATGTAACGCACCTGAGACCTGCATCGAAAACACCTCCGTAACGCCTCCAAAATTCGCAAACAATAATCTGAAATTTCCTGAAATGCCCTGAAAACCCCGACAGCCTCATGTAACGTACCTGAAACACTCCAAAATCCCCTGCGTAATGTCTTTGAAACCCACCGCAAAACCTCCGAAACTTCCTGAAATGCCTCCGAAATCCCCTTGAAACCACCTCTGAAACCCGCCGAAAATCCTGATATTTCCTGAAATGACCCCGTAAATGCCCCTAAGAACTGCTCCAAATATCAATAACCCCAGCGTGACCTCCAGGTACTCCCCTGAAACCTCTTTGGATCTCCTGAATCGCCTCTAAAACCGCGTTTTAGTCCCCTGAGCTTTGCCTTTGACCTTTACCTTTGAAATGACCTTTACCTCAAAGTACCCTCAGAAACCCCCTGAATCCTTCCAAAATTCATGATACCCCTTCAAACCCCTTGAGTCCCCCTAAAAATGCCGCTAACACCTTCTGGTGCGCCGTCGTTCCGCATGGAATGCCTCAATAACGGCCCTGAGACACGTTAGAACTCCCCTAGATCCCTCTAAGGCCACCTGAAGCACCCCTGAGACCTCTTAGAATCCCTGAAGCCCCCTGAGGGGACCCTAAAACTACCTTAAACGCCCCTGGGATCTCCTGGTACCTCCTTGAAACACTCCTGCTATCTCTTGGTACCCCGCTGAAACCACTTTTAACCCCTTGCAATCAACCTTTGCTCGTCCCTATAAATGCCCCCTAGCCGCCGTTGGCATAGTTACCGTCATTATTACATTTTTTATACACAATATTGCAGGGCATAAAAAAGATGCATAAACTGAAGTTGCATAGAAATACAGTGACACATATTGCCCATTTTACTGGAATTTTACCAGATTTGCTGGTATGTCTGAAACATACTGGAAAAACTTGTAATTAGAAGGCACGAAATGTTGCTAATTGACAAATTGAGAGATGAATTTTGTGAAAAAAATTGCGTTCTGGTGGGATTCGAACCCACGACTCCGTATTCGCTAGACCGGCGCATTAACCAACTAAGCCACAAAGCAAGTAATGATTCTGCGGAATAGATAGCCAAACTGACTGCGAAGCCGCACCGTGAACACTCCTATTTCACAAACTCATCTATCTTTCGGCTTGGATGCCAATCCACAACACACTCCTGTTTGTGCCCACTAACTACAATTTTTTTCACAAATTTCATCTCTCAATTTGTCAATTAGTAACATTTCGTGCTTTCTTATTACAAGTTTTTCCAGTATGCATAGAAATAACCTGCATAAAAGAGGTTGTAGCATTTAAACTATTTCAAATTTGATGATATAAATTAAAGGGTATCATTTTTTATGATGAATGATTAATGATTGATTAAGAAAATTTCTTATGATTATGATTACTGATTAATGATTAAATTGAGAAAGCAACGTGATTAAGATTAATGATTAATGATTGAACGATATTTTTTTGTGATTATGATTGATGATTTTTGATTAATCTTAATCATTAATCATTATTCATGATTAAATTTATGATTAATCATTAACGCTCTCCCAACCTAGCAACTTCGATGCCGAATTCGTCTCTGCTATCCAGTAATGCCTGATTATTTCGTCAAAAATCTCTATCAATACAGATTTTTCTATATCGCCGTATTTGAGGGTATAACAGACACCGAAATCCGAGAGTCCTAGATTTCAATAGAAACTAATAGAATTGTGCTAATTTTTGACAGTTTTCAATTTTTACTGGTATTTATTTTTCTAAAATTTCACTCAAATGCACAAATTTTCATAAAATCTTTAAAGTTTTAGCAGTAGTTTATAAAGTTGTTATGTTTTGTGGAAAATTTGTTTCACACTTTAAAAATCTGTATTTTTTTGTACTGTCTGTATCAAAAATCAAAAATCGGTATACAGCATGCGGTACAAAACAATGCGAAAGTGTTTTTCAACTTCAAACCTAATTTTCGTCCAATCTATGTTTCAACGTTTCATGATCTCTAACAGGCTAATTTTCTGAAAAATAATTATTTTTTTTCCATTTTGGTAACTATCCTTTACAGGACGGTGCCTGGAGCTGAAGACAATCAAGTGAAGACAAAAAAGTGATTATGTCTGCCTGCTAGACGATTGTGCTTGTATCACCGCTCTGTTAGAACAACGTTTCGCGCTCGTTTTATCGTTCGAATCGGATTCATCGATTTATTGATTGGTGACTGTCGTTTTACATTACCAGTGCCCGTTGGAGTCAAGAACGTTATTTGTTTGTTTGTATCGAATTTGACTAGAAAAAAATATCTGTTCTGGTAGAATCTTCGTCAAAACAATAGCCATCATCATCATCGTTGTTCTTTGCATCGGAATCTGTAGGGGAGACTGGGGAGACTTGATCTCTTTTTCTTAATTTACCTGAAACTTTTAGAAAAAACACAAAACAAGATCTGATTTCCGTACAAAATGGCTGGTAAACACCCAGTAAACATTTTGGTCTGTATAATTTGTGCTCTACACTACTATATAAGAACCAATTCAATCGTAAAAACTGCACAAAACTGCTATATACGTACCAAAGTGGAGGCCATATACATACTTCTGACGATATTTCGCGATTTCATATGATCATCATTACGATGCCCCGAATAATCGATCGGAAGAATAAAATACGACTTCGGGTGACATGTAATACGATGTCCGAAATTAGCTATAAAAAAGTTGACACCTATCCTATAACACGGCACCTCGAGATTGGGAGTCTAAGCCCATACAATTGTACTAACTGATATGCCTTGAGAAGACCACAAATTTTGGCCAATATAAGCTAAAGCTTTCTAAACCACCCATGAAACTTGCCTTTGCCTTCCTACATGAGTGCAGATATGAAGAATAGGCTGCAATTTTTTCTAAGTCATTGCGATTTCATTTATTACAATGCTGTACTGATATAGTATACCTAATGATGAGTTGTCAATTTATATACGACGCGTAGCGAGTTGAATTGGCACTTAATACGACATGTTTTGTTTACAACATCAGTTCCGCATCGAGTGTACGTTTCGACGACGTCGTTGTCGTCGTCGTCGGCGTCGTCGTCGGCGTCGTCGTCGCAGGAGAAGTTTACTGCTCATGTAGGTATAATTGTGAGACAAATGTCTTCCTTCGGTAACTAAGAACACTCCCAAAGATTGCCCGAATATCATTATTGGAAAACAAAATGTTTCCAGTCCCAAAATATAATCAGCGGCCAGGCAATGATGAGCAAGGCAAGTGGGTTTTATTTTTTCATTTTGCATCGTCACGGTGCCGAAATTCATTAAGTCATGACGATTCCCAACCAAACTTCACTAACATTATATACGACTTGTAAGCGTATGCAAACAGTGACGACTTCAATTAGCGCGATTTATGACTTGCTTTATACACAACAAACTTACTCCAAAACAAATCGCAGCAACGATTTATATACAATTGGACCTGACATTATTTATCACAATATTCAACGGTATTTACGATTTTGAATTCTGGCAGAGTGATATACGATTTTGAATGCACCTCCCATTACGATCTGTGGTTTACTGGGCATCTATTGCAAGTTAATACACAACAGAAGGCCTTTAAATTAATGTTGAAGTTTTCAAAACTATGTTTTTATGGAGGTATGTCTTATAATGCATTTTTCAAAAATGGGTGACACTTGATCCCCCTCTGAGCACATGGTTTATTTAAAGAGAAAATAATTGCAGAGTCTTCCTATTCATTTTCTTTTCGAGTTTTCTTGTATTTTAGATGAATATGGAGTGTTTGAAATTATAAGATTTCCTTAAATTTTTAAGGATATACCGTATTTTCAAAATGGAGAGGCTTGAACCCCCTTTTCTTGGTTTGTACTAAAGTTATAATTATCTGACACATTTTGTCGTTGTCTATTCAACTCCAAGTAATTAGAGGCTTCCGAAAAGATTTTTTTTTTTATCTGTATTAACGAGATTTTTAGCCCTGGGCTAGTTCATCTCGGGACCCACGCTTTACTTCCCTTCCGAAGGAAGAACTCACATTTTTGCGAGTTTGTCGGGAGTGGGATTCGATCTCAGGTCCTCGGAGTAATAGTCAAGGGTTCTAACCATCACACCAGGTCAGCTCCACAATAGAATTTTATTTTTCACATGTATAATGTGTGTGTAATCCTTGAGGGATCAAGTCTCCCCATGTCACTTGTGTATACTAAGCTGAATTAAATAAAATATGTTCACAACAGCCTTAATTGGATAAATATGTTCGAAAGTATTTTATTTAAACTATGTGCTGTGACATTTTGACACGATTTGGTTCAAGTTATTGAGATTTTTCGGAATCGCCTAAAAGATTTCTGAAGGACTGAAAACAAACCATCAGCCGATAAAATATAATGCAATGTACAATCGAAATCACTTGTAGCCAAAACATTGTCGTTTGCCCAGGAGTAGTTTTGGAAAAATTATGCTAGAAGAAAAATGTTTTTGATTCCGTGCAAATATGGGGGGAACAAGTCTCCCCAGGGATCAAGTCTCCTCAGTCTCCCCTATGTGTAAAAAGTTGCTACACGCCATCTACCGTTGAATAGCTGAATTCGTTCAGAAATAGGGTGCGACAGAATGGAACCGAAATGCTGTGAATGTAGAAACGTTTTCTCTGCTGGAGAAATCTTGGTTGTGTGCGAAGGCTTCTGCGAAAGTATCCGCCGATTTCATGCAAAATGTGTCGGATTATCGGAAGGTGAAGCTGATTCATGCCTGAATAGAAGTATTATGTGGATGTGCGAAGATTGCCGAACCTACCGTTAACATAGCGAGAGCGTTGGCAACTCCAGACGTTAAAGCGGTGGATAGCATTCGAAGTGAAGTAGCACAGTTAAGTAAAATGCTGAACCAGTTAAATGAAACTATCTGTTCATTAAAAACTATATCTAATGTTTCATCGAATGTTGCTCCGAGTGCTGCATTGTTATCACCTCCGAAAGATGTTTCACTGTTATCATCGACGAAAATTTGCTCCCGATGTGTCGTTGTCTACGGCTGATCGTATCGAGGATCGTGTTGGGGTTCCTGATAGGCGTAACGAAACATTCACACCCTACCTTTCAAATATTGCGGTTGACGTTAGCGAGGATGAAGTCAAACGAATGATCAGTGATGCCCTTTGTGTAGATGAAATCTATGCGATCAACTGCCTCAAACCTACCTGGAAAGATGCTTCTTCACTGGACTTCATATCTTTTAAAGTGGGAATCAATAAAAGGTATCGAGATAAAGCTATGAACTCATCTACCTGGCCAAAAGGAATACGCTACCGTGAATTCAAAGAGCACACCGAGACAACATGGCGCCCGGTCCGTTTTGTTCGATCTAGTTAAGAATGAAGTATTCGTTTTGATTTTGAGATTGAAATAGGGCTTTCTAGTTGATTGGAATTGTGTATTATACTGTATTTGTACTATTTTGTTATGATGTTTTGTTTTTTATTTGAAATGTCGAATAATGTGCATGTTTTTTTCTATATGTAATGCGTTCAGTGTAGATTACAAATAAAAGTGATAAAATTATTTAGTAAGTAGTTATAACAATCAGTCTGTACAGTATCCTTACTGAAGATGTAGATCAATAAATAAATAGATCAATAAAAATAAATAGAATTTTCAAACCACAGAAAAGTACATAGGTCACCTAATTTCATATCTGATAAAACCATTTTTTAAATTTTCTTTTCAATATCATCATATATTTATACTTATTGCATCTAGTATGTGATACTACATGGCTCTGGATCAGTATGGTCTGGTTTTTCATCGAATTAAAGCTAATTTTTTTACTGTTTTAGCCATTTCGTTTTATGACCATTGGGCGCGCAGTTTATTGATACCCACTTTTTAAGCTTACATTATCACATGTTAAATATCAAATATATTCATTTTTATTTTGTAATGCTAGAATATAGACATTGCCAGATAAACTGTCATGAATAAATAGTCATATATATATCCAACTAGCTGTCCCGGCAAACTTTGTCTTGCCAAGTTGTTGTGATTTGACAATTGTTAAGGTCATTGCAGCATGGCACTCTAGATTGGTTTCATTTCGATCGTGTTGATTTTCTTCCCCGGTCATAAAGAATCACTACTTTATCAGTTTTCTTATTTTTTCAGTTCATTTTCATAACTTTTTCTATATATAAACACAGCCACCACGAATACGAATCAAACCCTGCATAAATAATCCTGATCGGTACACCCGTTCGTGAGTTTTGTTGCCTCAAAGTATTATCAAACTCATTTATATATATATAGATGGTTAGCGTGTGATAGTGCCATGAAATTTTCGCATTTTTTTCTGCCGCACCCTGTATCTGGCATCTCTGCTGCTATCCTATCTGTTATCGATTCGAGTACGCAGAGATAACTCGCGGACTAATGCCCCTGGAATTGTTTTTACGAAATAATTTCACGGAACGCAAATCTGGACGATTCCGAGAACAACGCTAAGTCCTTCCAGGGAAGTCAGTTTATACGCTGGCTATGTGTAGACGTTGCGATGAAGTGCAACGCTGTGCGTCTACCATCGTTGCAGGCTTTGCTTATCGCAACCCAGCAGTAGTAAGCTCTGCCATCGGTGAGTTGAGTTGCTGTGATAATATTCACATTTTGGCACATTCACCACTTGCGCCGCACGAACCATGCGACAATTATTAAAAGTCTATATCGTAAAGAAGAAGGCCACGAAACGTCAGACTTAGAAAAAAAAAGTCATAGCAACCGCCATATGCAGTGACCTGTTTTTCATCTTGAGTGATACCTACACTGAAGGACGGTTTGCGGTTGAAATTGCTATTCTGAGGGTCAACATAAATGCATAACGCCACTTGATTTGTGCAGACTGAGTTTCGTTTCAATTCAACAGATTAATGTTTTCAATTTTACCATGGACCCGATTTACAATTAAAAAAAGCTTCTGTTGGCAACCGGATTCGAACCAAGAACCTTGAGGTCATCAGGCTCGCACGCTACCATTCGACTATCGAACCGGTTGATATGAGAGCAAACAAAATGCACACGAGAAGCGATTATGTGATGATTATGTTTTGCCATAGTAAATTTGAAAACATTTTTGTGCTTGTCATTACCGCAAGCCGTATTTCAGTGTAAATAAAATTCTGTGAAGTGAACACTATTCGCGAGTGTACACTTGACATTAGATGTCATAGAGATAAATTGCCCTCATTCGCACAATAGTCCCATGTAACTGCCGACTAGCTTAGTAGCGGAGCCTTCCTGAGACACCCTGAAACAGTGGTGCTCAGGCTGGAGGGTACCGCGGGCCAAATTTGCAATTCGGTATCGACCTGCGGGCCGCATAAAACATCGATGCACAAAAACAACAAAACAGAACAATTCTAGAGCATATTTATTAAAAATCTGAACTGTTCAGAACTTGTGTAAGGGTCAAACTTTATAATCTATTGCCCTTTGTGGAGTTCAATTTAGATTCATAAGTTTGGTTGAGAAAAACGTTCGAGCTCCAAATTGAAATTCAAACAAACAATTTAGAAGTTGCCCCTAGAATTGCCTTGAAGCCACTTCAAGAACTTGTTAAACAGCTTTTACAAGAATTTCTTTTGAATCGCTCCAAAAAGGTTTGCTGGATTTTCTCCTGAAATTTCTTGTGGAGTTGCTTCAGAAGGTTTTCGAGAAATTTCTTGAAGTTTCTTTTAGTTTTTCTTGAATTCTCTTGGAAAACCTCCAAGAACTCCTCTTGGATTTGCCTTTGGAACTGCTCTGAAGTTACTTCAGGAATTACTCATTAATCGTTTCCAAGAATTTCTTCTAGAATAGCTTCCGGATTTTTCCTAAAATTCTCCAGGTTTTTCTTGAAGATTTTAGTAAATTCTTTCCATTAGTCTCTTCTAATTGTGATGAAATACTTCATCATTAAATTTCTTCAAAAATTAGATTTTTAACAATTGTTCCCGGAAGTTTCTTCAACATTATCTTCTAAAGTTGCTGCATAAGTTGCTTCCCAAATTTTATCTTAAAATTTCCCAAAAGAACTTTCGACATTATTTTAAAATCGGATTCGAGGATTTATTTCTTCAAAAATTCCTTTAAGATGTTTCAAGCAATTCTTCCAGAATGCCTTCAGATATTTATTTGTTAACAGAATTTTTCTAATATTCCTTTAGTTATTCCTGTAAGTGTTGAAATTTCATCAAGCATCCAACAGGTCTTCTTCCAACAAATCCTCTAGGAACCTCTCAAATGGTTTTTTCATTCATACTTACCTTACCGATCAGGCTAAGGCCGGGGTGGCCTCTGCTGTACATAGTAGCCATCTCCATTCCACTCGGTCCATGGCCGTTTGTCTCCAGTTCCGCACTCTGCGTAGGGTTCGCAAATCGTCCTCCACTTGGTCGACCCACCTAGCTCGCTGCGCACCACGTCTTTTTGTACCGGTCGGATGACTCTCGAGAACCATTTAAGTCGGGTTGCTATTCGACATCCTGATGACGTGACCCGCCCACCGTAGCCTCCCGGTTTTCGCGGTATGGACGATGGTTGGTTCTCTCAGCAGCTGATGCAGCTCGTGGTTCATTCGCCTTCTCCAAATCTCGTCTTCCATCTGCACTCCGCCGTAGATGGTACGCAACACCTTCCGTTCGAAAACTCCAAAGGCGCGTTGGTCCTCTGCACGTAGGGTCCATGTTTCGTGCCCATAGAGGACGACCGGTCTAATCAGCGTTTCGTAGATAGTTAACTTCGTGTTACGGCGAACTTTATTCGATCGTAGAGTTCTGCGGAGTCCGAAGTAGGCACGATTTCCTGCCACAATGCGCCTCTGAATTTCTCTGCTGGTGTCGTTGTCGGCGGTCACCGGTGAGCCCAAGTACACGAATTCTTCAACTGCCTCGATTTCATCACCGTCGATATAAATTCGGGGTGGCGAGTGCGGTGATTCCTCCCTGGAGCCCTTTGCCATCATGTACTTTATCTTCGACACATTAATGACTAATCCGATTCGCCTGGCTTCATTCTTTAGTCGGATGTACGTTTCCACCATCGTCTCAAATTTACGAGCAATAATATCAATATCATCAGCGAAACCAAGCAGCTGAACGGACTTCGTGAAAATCGTCCCACTCGTGTTTATCCCCGCTCTTCTTATTACACCCTACAAAGCAATGTTGAACAGCAAGCACGAAAGACCATCACCTTGCCGTAACCCTCTGCGAGATTCGAAGGGACTCGAGAGTGTCCCTGATACTCGAACTACGCACATCACTCGATCCACCGTCGCCTTGATCAATCGTATCCGTTTATCCGGAAATCCGTATTCGTGCATAATCTGCCATACAGTGATAGACATTCGTTTAGCCGAGGCTAAAAAATTTTCAAAAAAGTGTCAGGAAACTCATACAAAAGATATTATAATAAAACTTTTTTATCGTAGTGATAGTATATCTAGTACTGTTTCATAAAAATGTGATACATCACACTTACATATACACTGAAACAAAAACGAGGGTAAAAACCCTTCAAATGTCATTTTTTGCCCAGACATTCGTTTAGCCGAATTGTACAATTTTTAGAATTCCATAACAAAAAACCATGAAATTTTGAAAAATATCCAACAAAGTCATTTTGTATGGTGATCTGCATTATAGATCGACTTGTAAATCAAGAATTAGATCGTTTTTGGAAGTGTTGCCATATTAATTTTGCATGCATCTCAAATAAATATGTCATAATATTGTAAATGTTTCCAAATTGAGATTTGATGTAGTTATTTTAATCGGAAGTGTTTCAAAAGAATCTAATGAAAGTTTCATGACCGAAGCAGGTTGAAAATTTACGAAAAACAATGTTTTTAACAGAAAAAAGATAACGCAAACCATAAAAAAATCACGTATTCAAGTATTGTTTTGATGAAAATGATGGTTTCACTTGCATAAATCACAGCGTTTACTACTATTACGTCTTCTAATAGCTCCCAATATCTTCTAGACTGTATTCTGGCTGAAATAACATACAGTGAACGGCTCATATTTCAAGAAATAGCACCGAAAGTATTCAAATTTCTAGCATGAACTACTTGTTTCATAATTTATACATTCTTTTCAAATAAATCATGTTAAAAATGAATGTGGTTCACAACTAAGACTCATTTATAATATATTTCTTCAGATTGAATGAAATAAGCCAATTGTTTGACATATCTTGCATTTTTGTGTGAGCATCTGCTTTTGAATAAACAGGGTACAAAAAAAACTGATACTTCTTGCAGTTCTTTCACTTTGCAGTCTTCTAACTCATCTGGTAATGCTAGTTTCAAACAGGTATTCTCCACAGGCATTAGGGCACGTCTTTATTTCAGTGCAGAACTATTTATTTTAGCTTTTATCAATCCCATTTTAAAGAATAACCAACCAAAAACCAATATACTTAATTTTTTCATGACATTTTATGCAATAATATGAACATTTCTAACAATAATTCTGTGCCATATTTTCAAAACTGCTAATCTAGCTTACGTTTGAGTGTTTACAGAAATCATTTTTCTTAAATATTTTTTTTTATCGTCGCTTCTCCTTATCGGGACATTTTTTTATAATATTTCTCTGAATTTCACAAATAAATAAACTTTAAAGGTCAATTATCTTGCTAACACGTCATAAACTAAATGCCTTGGAGTATATTCTCGAAATATACTTACGAAATTGCAAAAAATCTATTGAAAACCAATTTTTCATTTCCCTCGGCTAAACGAATGTCTAGGCAAACATGACAATTTGAAGGGTTTTTACCCTCGGTTTTGTTTCAGTGTGTATGTAAGTTTAATGTATCACATTTTTATTAAAAAGTACTAGATATACTATCACTACGATAAAAAAGTTTTATCATAAAATCTTTTGTATGAGTTTCCTGACACTTTTTTTGGTCTCGGCTAAACGAATGTCTATCACTGCTGGTCCGTTGTAGCACGTTCACCCATGAATCCAGCCTGATATTGCCCCACGAACTCTCTTGCAGTCGGTGATAGACGGCGGCATAAAATTTGAGAGAGTATCTTGTAGGCAGCGCTCAGTAATGTGCTCGCGCGGTAGTTCCCGCAATCCAACTTGTCGCTCTTTTTGTAGATGGGACACACGATACCTTCCATCCATTCCTCCGGTAATACTTCCTCCTCCCAAATCTTGGGTCATTAGTGTAGTGCTCTCATCAGTGCTTCTCCATCGTATTTTAGAAGCTCGCTTGGTAGTTGATCTGCTCCAGCGGCTTTGTTGTTTTTCAACCGACCAACCTCCTCCTCAATCTCTTGGAAGTCAGGGGCCGGAAATCTTTCGTCCTGTGCACATACTCCTAGATCTGTTACCACGCCACCTTCGGTGCTTGCAACGTCGCCATTGAGGTGCTCATCGTAATGCTGCCGCCACCTGTCGACCACCTCACGCTCGCTCGTGACAATATTCCCGTAATTATCTCGGCACATGTCGGCTTGTGGCACGAAGCCTCTGTGCGAGCGGTTCAACTTCTCGTAGAACTTTCGCGCGTCCTTAGCACGGTACAGCTCTTCCATCGCTTTGCGATCTCGTTCTTCCTACTGGAGCTTCTTCATCCGGAAGACTGAGTTCTGCCTGTTCCGCGCCTGTCTGTAACGTGCCTCATTCGCTCTCGTACGGTGTTGCAGCATTCTCGCCCATGCTGCATTCTTCTCGTTTTTCATCTGTTCACATTCGCCGTCGTACCAGTCGTTTCTGTGATTCGGAGTCGCGAAGCCTAGTGCTGTAGCCGAGGTACTACCTATGGCGGATCGGATGTCCCTCCAGCCATCTTCAAGTGTAGCTGCGCCAAGCTGCTCTTCCGTTGGTAGGGCCACTGCTAACTGCTGCGCGTAGTCTAGAGCCACTTCTACGTTACGCAGCTGCTCAATGTTGAGCCGCGGCGTTCGACTTCGACGCGTGGTGATAACTGTCGAAAGTTTGCGTCGAAAGTGCGGACATTGGTTATATCCGAGAAGAATTTGAGAAGTTTGATGGTCGGGTGATCTCCAGGTGGCTTTGTGGATATCTTTGCAGGGGAAGAAGATGCTTCGGACTACCATACCTCAGGAGGCTGCAAAGTTTACGCATCGCTGGCCGTTATAATTCGATACGGCGTGCAGGCTGTTTCGCCCGATTACCGGTCTGTACATTTCCTCCCTTCCTACCTGCGCGTTCATGTCGCCGACAACGATTTTCACGTCACACGGCGAGCAACCATCGTATGTTTACTCTAGCTGCGCGTAGAATGCTTCTTTCTCGCTATCAGGTCATGTGGGCAGTGGACGTTGATGATGCTGTAGTTGAAGAAATGGCCCTTAATTCTTAACATGCACATCCTTGCGTTGATCGGCTGCCACCTGATTACACGTTGTCGCATCAGTTCATTGGTGGTGCCACAGCTTTGGTAGATGGTAGCCGCTCGATGCCCGCTTCTCCACACTTTCTGTCCAGTCCAACAAAGTTCCTGCAACGCCACGATGTCGAAGTTGCGGGCATGTAGTTCGCCGTAAATTATCCTGTCACATCCTGTGAAACCTAGTGAGTTGCAATTCCATGTTCCAAGTTTCCAATCGTAGTTCTTATTTCGTCGCGTGGGTCTTTGCCGATTGTATCGAGTCGTATTTTCTCCTATGTTATTCGCAATGGGGTTTTTTACGGGTGGCTTATTGGGCCTACGCCAACACTCCTGTCTCGCCGGAGGGCCATCGTGCCAGTTCTGTTTAACGTCTCAACCAACACTGAGACGACCACGCTGATGGGGCTTCCACCTTGGACCTAGCTGGGCGTAGTGCAGCGTTTCTTACTCAGCTGCTGAATGCCAGAACAGACGGTGTTCGAGCCGCACCTCCTTGGTGAACAGACGCTCGGATCGTACCTCCTCAATCTAGCTGAAGTCAGAAGGACAACAGTGCCCAGGCTGCACTACCACCAGCTAAGCACACAACTCTTAGCTGGCGGTCTTTGTCATCGTTTGACCCGTGGAAGCATGAGGTAGGAACTTGTGAGGACCAGAGCTATGTTGGACGCTCTCTTTATCGACTCACCGTTTTGCAGCCCATGCATTCATAACATCAAGTATTCCTGTAGAAATTTTTTGAGGAATTGCTTGAAGAATTCTAATTCTTTAAGCAATTCCTCCAAGAGTTTTCTAAGAAAATGTACTTAGATTTTTTAAAGAACTTGTCGATCAGGAATCTCTCCAAAACTGCTCCTAAATTACTCCAAGCATTTGTACTGAAATTGCTCTAAGGAATTCTATAGGAATTACTTTCTAGTTTTCTTCATGATTTTTATTTTCAAAGATTCCTTTAGGAATCGTCTTGTGATTTTTGTAAGTATTTCTTATTCTTTCTAGAATCATATTAATAATTCCTCCTGAAATTTTCTCCGAGAAGTGTGTCCACGCACGGGAATCCTCTTCGTAGCTCAACCGCCGGACAACGGCGGAGTGGACAGATTCGGAGTTTGGACACTGGTTCGCGGGACTGTTCACTGCACTTTGGGGTTTTCGGTCGTTGAAAAAAGGCACTACACTGCGTCGCTCGTTATACTACGTGTATTTCGCGACCGCACGGGTCAAAGGGTCGGTAATAACTATTCCAATTGCTATTCACAAAAATATTGGGATCGTCTATCTATCGTGTAGTGGGACGCAATGGTTCAGTTGGTGTGTTGTGTGCTGAAAATACAATGCAATTTGCGGTGGACGCAACAAAGTGCTTTAGGAATATCTCCATTTATTTTCTTTCAAGGATATCGGCACACTTTTAATTTCGTCGCAAGTTTAAACAAAGATTACGTTATGAGTTCTTCCACGGATTCCTTCAGGAGTTAATCCAAAGATTTTTTTAGCAATTTCGTTAAGAGTTTTTCTTTAGAATTCCTTGAATAATAGTATAAGAAATTCTTGCAAGGTTATTATCAAGTATTTCTGCATTTATCCCTTCAGGTATTTTTACTCGAGTTATCCTTAAAGTATTCCTTCGGAGCGTAGAATTAGCAAACGTTAAAAAAAAAACATAAACAAAAAAGTATTCTTTTACCCAATTTTTCCCAATGATGTATGTTGATTTTGGAGTTCTCCTCCATAGATATCTTTCAAAATTTCCATGAATTTCGTTCGAACTTTCTCCAAGTATTGTTTTAGAAGTTTCTTCAGCGACAACATTGCAAATTCCTCCTAAGAAGTTCTATAGGAATTCCTTCAAAGTTCTATTTGAGTTATCTCATGAATTTTTCCAAAGATACCTTTCAGATAGATTCAGAATGGAGTTTCCAGTTAGCCTAGTGGTTGAGGCTATGAATCGCCAATCCGGAGACGGTGGGTTCGATTCCCATTCCGGTCGGGAAAAATGTCCCAACTCCCTGGGAATAGTGTATCATTGTATTTGCCTAATATACAAATTCATGAAATGGCAGGTAAAGGAAGCCCTGCAATTAGTAACTGCGGAAATGCTCAAAGAACAATAAGTTGAAGCGAGGCAGACCAAGTACCAGTGGGGACGTTGAACCATAAAAAAGAAGAAGAAGATGGATTCAGAATATCTTCACGAAATCAATTCCTTCAAAATTTTATCAAGCTTTTTTGCAGCTCCAGGACTTCCTTCAATGATTCCTTTCGGGATTTCATCAAGTATCAACTCTTTCGGAAATTCCATAAAGTCCTCATAAGAAAATTCCTCCAAAGATTGCTTTACCGTTTTCTTCTAGAATCCTATCAGCATGCCTCAAAATTATAAATGAGAAGAGTACTTTTAAAGATACTTGCAAAATTTTTATCAAGTATTTTCCCAAACATCTGTTCGAGAATGTCTCCAATGTTTTTAATAAATTATTCAAAGAATTCCTTTATTAGGAATGTCAATGACTCCTATTGGATTTTTTTTTAAATATTTCTTCTAGAATCCTTCCAAGGCTTGCTTCAGGAACTCCTGAAAAAAAAAATCTGCAATGAATTCTTCAAGTAGTTTGTGCAAGAATTTTCTTAGAAATTCATCAAAGAATTCCTTGGGCATATTTCCAAAGATTCAATAGGAAATTCCTCTGAAAATTTGTTTGAAAATTCCTGAAAATTCCTCTGAAAATGTCTCCTTGAATTTCTACAAAAATAGTTCTAATCTAATCTAATCTAATCTAATCTAATCTAATCTAATCTAACACAGACGCAGCCAGTACGAGAAAGCATCCTGGAAAATATTTGGGTTAGATTATGCCCAAACATTTTTCTTGTCAGTATTGATACTTGCAGCATATCAAAAATATGACACAAGCATCAAAGCGGCCAGGCCTACTGCGTTGTGTTTACCGCAAAGATGATTCTAGAACTGTCTAGATTTTAGTAATAAATCTTCAAAATCGAAGCACTTCTAGAATCTCAGGGGAGGAAGGATGCGTGGACATACCGTACCAAACGCTCCTATTTGTTTAGTTTAATATGGTTGAAAAACATATGTGTGGATATATAATTGATAATGTATGTTGATGTAAATAACAAAAAATTACCTGTATTAATCCTGGAAAGCAAATTGGTAATTATTTCATAAGTAAAACGAAAATCATGCGAAATACTTCACCTAACATCAACCATGGGGTTGCGCATCCTATGACAGACACGCATCTCGACCCAACCTCAAGGCTGTCTTCAGTGTCTCATACTTGACTCCAGTCAAGTCAAATGAGACACCGAAGATGACCCACAGCCAAAGGCGAAAAACGTATCTATCACAGGTTGCAAACCCTCAGCTTGAATCAAACGGAACAGTACTAAATTGGATTTTCCTTTTACGAACATTAACACGCCTAGGTTTATCATCAATTATTTTGTGTTTGTGCAATCAAATCTGCAATGCAATCGGAACTAACTCACCAGTTTCCAAAGTTTGGCCTCTGCTGCGCAAGACAACCTGTATGAAGTTCAGATCGTTCTGTTGTTGCACTCCTTGCGATCCTGATTGGTCTCAGCAAATGTTGTTCTTGATGATACGAGCCAAAACTGGTCGTGAACCAAGCGAACCGTACTAGCGTTGCGTCCTGTTGTGCTTCAATTAATCTGCTACCCCAGCAACTTCAAGTGTCTTGAAAACGAGTTTCGCCACAGCCAATTCAAAAACTTTTACAAAAACTTAACAAAATCTAATTTTTTTTTTCGAAAAAATGACAGAGCGCAAAATTTTACGTCTTTACTTCTTCACGGCACACTTTGATCTCTCTTGAATTTCTACAAAAATAGTTCTCCGAAAACTTGTAGGAATTCTTTCAAAAAATCGATGTTTTGGGGTTCCCCTAGAGAATTCCTTAAAATAATCTAAGGAACACTAAAGGAAAGTCCTAAGCCGGGGCCCGTGGCGCAGTGGCTACACATTCGCTACATAAGCGTCCCGGCACTTCGTCAGTCGCTCTTCTTTCCCCCGAGAGCGGCTGACCCTGACCCTCTTCTGAGCTCTCATAGCTCAAACGGACCCGGAAAATTGGATATCGGCGAACGGCAAATCATAATGGACGACCCCCAATCAACCTGGAAAAGGAACAACAGCCATACATCATTTCATCATCATTCTACCAAGAACAGGGTAGAAAAGTGAAAGCAGCACAGAGGCAAACCAGTTCGTTATAGTAGATTAAGAATATAATAGAATACATCTAGGCGCTGTACATAGTGTGAGTGCAGTCGCCAATTGGATTCGCTCACGTAGTGCCCTAGTGGACAAAAGAGCTGTAAAATAGGTTAAGTGGTTAAGAATAAAAAAATTTAAAAAAATTAAGGAAAATTTTAAAAATTCAGGATTTTTTTTACAAAGATTGGTACTTTTAGAAATTATGGAAAAAATCTGCAGATTTCCTTGCAGGAATTTCGTGATCAATTCTTGGTTAAATTCTTAAAGGATTTTTCGGAGGATCTCCTTGAAAACCCATAAAAAATCACATAATTAGTACTCGGTCAAATGCCGGGCCCGTGACGTAGTGGTCACACGTTCACTTCATAAGTGGAGGGTCGTGGGCTCGATCCCAGGCCCGGCACTTACAATTTTTCGTCAGTTGCTCTGCCCTCCCCGAGAGTTGCTGATACCTGACTCTTTTTTGAGGATATGCTCTAACGGACCCGGGAACTTGGATAT
>NW_026917001.1:27838-50000 GCF_035046485.1 Aedes albopictus
GTGACTAGATGATGAAAATTCGAGATGAAATTGATTTTACGAATTGTGCAATCGCATTTTTCAACTATAACTCAAACGATTGTAGACCTTATTGTATGATTTTTTGTGCTCGACTAGATACAGTCTGTAACTTATCAATACAAAAATAGATAGTTTGGTGATAAAATTATTCAAGGTCTTCCAGCTTACAAATTCTGAAGGCATTAACGCCTGAAATTCCGACTGCCACGAGTTCTAGTGGAAGTTTCTTACGGAACATATATTTGCCAAAGAAGCCTACAGTGATTCTGGATTTTAATTGTTTTTTATGCAACAAGTTGCAAAAAGATATTTTTTTCAACACTAGTTGTACATTTATCCAACGACACTTGCCGTTTTGGATGAATACGAAAAGTGTTGAAAAAATCGAATTTTGCAACGAGTTGCAGAATTTTTTTTCCACGTAGCAAAACAACGATAAAACGGCCTATTTTTTTCACTTAAACAAAAGTGCCGAAAAGTACTACTTTTCAGTGCTGATGCCAACAAACATTTTCAGTGCATTTTCTTATGAGTAAAGAATAGCAGGGAACTCCATTCTAAATTTAGTTGTTCAGGCGTAATAATCATCATTCATCATACAGCTCGTTCTGTAGAAGTATCCCAACTAACATTTTCAGCACGATAAGATTCAGTCATTTGCTTCCTGTTGTATAATCATCGGATTGAAGCAGTCAACGCTGAATACAAGGGAAGCTAGTCAAATATAAACCATAAGCTGTTACACGACTGCAAAACAAGCACCATACGGCCACCTAACTCGGTTTACAGAAATCAATCACTTATCACTAGCGCTGTCTTAACTGCACTCTATTCCAACTTCGGGAGATTTCCCGGAAGATGTGAAAACTTGAACAAATCGAATAGGAGTGCCCACTAACAAAACAGCTGTACTATACAGTACAATTCGTTATACTGACAAATCCACAAACCAGCAGCGCTTTGAAGGCCGTTAAGCGATATCATTACAACTAAAATCTGTTATAAAGAAACTGTTGGTATACCAACACGGCTTGTTGGATGTAAACTGAAGTGACCAGATGATCAGAGCTCCACCGCAGGACATTAATTTGGAAAGATGCATAGTAAGGTGAAATCATGATCTTTTTTTTTTGTTAACGAATACGTAACGATTTTTTTTGTTCGTAGAATACGAAGCACTCATTTCAACTACCAAGCATATTTTCTGCGTTGTGAGCTTCGCAGAAGTGGGACAAACTCATGAACTTTTTTTCTGCAGTCTTCAAAAGAAACCTGATAATTAATCTAGCTGTCAAAAATGGTTTTAATATTTCAACTCTCAATTGCTTTCAAAATTAAAATTAAGGTGGTTCAAACTTCGTACACAACTGAAACAAAAATCGTGTATTACATCATTTTTGCCTTGCAAGCATGACGTGAATTTTTTGAGGTTATTATTACCCTCAAAGTGCCTGAAAGTGTTAACCAATCTAGTTTCTGCTTGTCCAATTTTGTCATTTGCGTACTATTTCCTTAAGTAGCTCGGATGCTTCTCTGTCAACATTGATTAACTTATTGGTTGAATTTAATTTACGAGCGTACTCGTCTGAACCCCCTGCCAGTCAATGAAGGTTTTGATATGCATCCATTTGAAAAAAAGATTAACATAGTTAGAATAAATTTTCAATAAAATTTTACTATACTGGGCTCGGAAAGATTTTAACTTCAGGCAACGATTTCCCTCCAGATTTTTCATCTGTCTGTGCGCAGTGCGCACTTACATAGTAATAAAAGTAGTTTTCTACCCTGAACTTTGAACTTCGACAGTTTCTTCTACTAATTTTGTAATAGTACTCTTGCACGCTCTATTTTCTTCGCCGAACTGTAAAATAATGCTGCCTGACTGTGCATAAAAATCAACCAAATATTCGAGTTTTTTTCTTCAAAAAAAAAAATGCTGGAACTGCTATCGTTCGATAAAAAAGGCTTTCAACAGTTCAAACTTTACTGTAACCCAGAATCTTCATGTACTTTCTCGCAAAAATCTTTCAGTTTTTGAACTCTGATGTTGAAAGTTCCGTTAATATGTTTGATGTAATTTGTGCTTTGTACAAAACCGGTTTGACTATTTTAGCTTCGAAGTTACTGCAATATTTTGAATGCTTGTTGAATTTTTTTCAAACGCGGGACTTTTTTACGATTTGAGAAGAACGCGGGACATTTCGCGGGACATAATTTGTCACGGGACATTTGTTCAAAATGCGGGGCTGTCCCGCGAAACGCGGGACGTCTGGTCACTTTACAATGTAAACATTAATGTCAAAACAATCTTTAGGTGGGATATATAGCTACTACTCAAATACTTTGCAGCTATCCATGAAAAACCATGAAAAAGTGTAAAAAGAAGCTCCGCACGACGGTATTCTCGAATTGCCTCGGAGTATTTTTGAAAAATTAAAAAAAAAAACTGGTTGTAAGGTTGTTAACAGGATTTAATTTGGAAGTCTATGTAGAATTCCTAGAAAACATTTATTTAAATTAGAAAATATATAAAAAAAAACAGGAACGACTATTGGATTATCTTTAGTGACGTTCTGGGGTGAAATAAAAAAAAACAATGTGGAGTCCAAAATAAAAAAAAATAAAATGAGGTAACTATATTGACATTATTAAATCTTTCCTAGTAAAAAAAATTAAAGGACATCATGGGCTTTTTGTTCGAGATTTTTAACCTCAGGTAATTCATCTCGAGACCCACGGGTTTCCCGAGCAAAGGCGGATAACAAAGTGATATCACTTTGATAATAAACTGTGTTATCGGTGTTATCATTTTGTTATTTTTGTTATTATCTTTTTCGATTGATGATAACCAGATGATAACAAATTTAGTTATCGATAATTTTGGTCTATCGCGATAACTTAAAAATAATACATGATAACAGAATATGTTATCGGTTTCCAAACGCATATTTCAAAGCATTCCCAAACTGAGAGTCTGATGAAGCTCGATTCTAAAAATAGATTCTGCTGTCCACCTTCAATGAGACTGTAGTACGAAAGCATAGCCTTTCATTACTCTCACTCTCAATGAGTCCCGTTGGTAGAGGGGCTATCGGTTGTGACCGGAATTTACTCGATCAGGGTTCAAGTCCAGCCTGGGCGCAATAGTTGAAAACATTGCACACTGGGCCACGAGCGGGATCTAGCAAGTAAAAACCTCTAGCGTTTTGGGAGTGCATTTTTTTGAGTTGGTGTCTTCTGAGACTTGTATTAATTTTACCTGTACTTTTATGTGGTGAAGAAATTTAGTTGGTAATTTTGCCGCATCCCAAGTAACAATCTTAATTCTATTTGGTTTTATTTGTTTTTATGATAGTTTTATCGGAACTGCATATTCTAGTTGATCTTATCGGAGTCTCGGCTGAGCACAACTATTCTTCGTCAATATGTGGTTTTAAAAACACCTCCAAGAATACTTGAGGTTAAGTTCATAAAACCATAAACACAACAAGAACTGTTGAACTTATTTTCAGTTTTATAAGGTTCTTGTAGTTATCTTCAATCATCCGTTCTTTATCAAGAGTAACTGTTCTCGCATAAGAACAGTTTGGTACATGAAAAATACAAGAAAAAACTCAAGCATCAGATTTTGATTCCCATCGTTCCATTATTGCTGCCAATCAAGAACACCTACCCGGAAACCCAACCGCAACGCGGTGCAGTGCCAAGTTCCTCCGGTTGCAGCATTCTAAATGAGGTGGGTATGGTCATCTAGGACGTCGTTTCCCGTGCAATCGGGGTTCCAATCATCGATCTTCAAAATCAACAACTACTTACCTGTTGGAAGTGCTGACCGGAGGAATGAGGCACTGCACCGCATCAAGGCCGGTTATCGAAAAAGGTCTGCCTGGTTGGCAACGGTACCGGGCTGATAAATAAATTCATCGAACGAGATTCACAAAATCCACCGCGACGCGATAATTTATTGTTTGTTTACAATTTGGCGTACATGTTTTATGACGTTCTTGGCGGAGTTGGCATAAACCTATATCAAGAACGTTATAAACCTGAGTACTCTTGAGTAATACTTCTTACCCTTGCATAAGATGAAATAAATTTAAGGCGTTCTGGATGGAGGCCAACCAGGCTGCATTGAGAACGTTATAAATCCTAGTATTCTTGAGTTATGCTTTTAGCTCTGGCATGAGTTGAAAGAAATTTAAGACGATCTTATGGTGATGTTGATTAAAACCATCGATGATGGACCGACCACCGGCCTAGATTTCAATGGAAGCCATATTGAGAAAACTCATGAGCAATTTTCGCATGACCAGGAATAATATTTTTAAATATTTTATTAG
The DNA here is from genome assembly GCF_035046485.1 of Aedes albopictus. Classification (NCBI taxonomy): domain Eukaryota; kingdom Metazoa; phylum Arthropoda; class Insecta; order Diptera; family Culicidae; genus Aedes; species Aedes albopictus. Next base: position 32,200 of record NW_026917001.1, read on the forward strand.
TGCGTTATAATGGAAGCGCGTTGCAATTTTTAGAAGTATCTTGCAACATATATACGATGAATTTCGCTTGGCATTTGGCATCCTTGTTACACCACGGAAATATTTCCAATTTGTGTAATAAATTAATCCCGATTACAATAATGTGTCATTTTCATTGTGTTTTTAATTTCAATTTAATTCGCCAAACTTTTCTGTCGACATAAAAGCTGCATCAGCAACAACACTGACAAATTTATTATCGTTTTATCGTGCACTTGAAGAATTCTACAAGGAGAGAGCAATTCGCCTTGAGGACAACTTGGGAAGTACAACAAGTTTTAAGAGAAATTTAAAAACAACTCTCCAAGAGCATCTTAGGATGGGCCTCTTTTGTCTTATGGCGGGTTTATGATTGAGTTGATGTCGTGTTGCAGAGCAATTTGGTTTATGAATGGTTTTAAAGAACAGGTGTTGAAGAATACTTCAAAAGCATTATAAAATTAAGTTTGTTACTTGGGATAGGTGGCACTGCGATACTAACTTTTTTGTCTTACGTCCTAGTGGTTTCTCGTCTTCTGCAAAGTTGTAGAGCGTGCAAAAATAAGTAAAGTTGTCGAAGACACCAAAGTTGTGTGACTTCAAATAACAAAGTTATATTAAAAATAGTAAAATTTACGTGAAAATCACGTTTTCATGACTATTTTGAATGTTTATCGCAAATTTATCAATTTTAACTCTTCACACGTTTTAAACAAAGTAGCCTGTGTCTGATGATACCAACTTTACAATTTTTCGGAATCTCTAAAATGTTTTTTTGGGCGAAATAGTAAAAATTACCATGATTTTTACTACCAGTTTTTCAAAAAGCTGCAAATTTCGGCTAAATTTGATGCTTGCTTCAAAATATACCACTCAAGATCTATTAAATCTGAAGGTTTGCCGGAGGTATAATTTGGTGTTTTTGAGATATCTTGTTTTAAAATAATGATGTTTTCAAATCTGAATTATTTTGAAATAGAAGCAATTCTTTATTCCGGAGTTTTTTTGTCTGTATTAACGAGATTTTTAACTCTAGGCTAGTTCATCCCGGGATATTCCGGAGTTGTCCTGCCAGTAGATACTCAAGTGTTTTATGTTAACCCAACGCCCTGCTTACTCAAAATTAACTTTTTGTGTTCTATTGTTTTGTGCTTCAATTTGTTGAATCAATAGTGCTCATATATTTATTGGTATATTGAAAGAAAGAAATTATAATGGTTTTTGGCCCTGTGTGAGCGACTCACGCAAGTGCGAAGTTTCGTAATACCAATCCGTGTGGTCAATAATAATTTTCAGTTACCTCAACGTACATACGTAAAAATGAATAAATTATTGGTTATATTGTAAAAAATATCTTCAGCTCAAGATGAGATTTAAATTCACGACTCTTATATAAGTGCTTTACTTACTAAGTCACAGTGCCAATTAATGACATGACAATTAATGAAGAGCTAAATTTTTTTCATAATTTCATCAATTTCCATCTAAACATATGTACGTTGAGTTAACTGAAAATCATTATTGATTCCACGGATTGGTTTACCGGAACTTTGCACTAACGTAAGTCGCTCACACAGGATCAAAGAGCATTATATTTTTTTTCTTTCAATAGACTAATACATATATGGGCATTGTCGATTCAATACATTGATGCGCAAGACAATTGAACACAAAACGTCAATTTCAAGTAATTAAGGCGATGGGTAAACATAAAACTTTTTATTTAAAAGTGATTCGTGAGGATCTAATGACAGGACAATTCCGGAATAAAGAATTGCATCTCTTTCAAAACAATTTAGGTATAAAAACATCAATATTTTAAAACAAGATATCTCAAAAACACCAAATTATACCTCCGGCAAACCTTCAGATTTAATAGATCTTGAGTGGTATATTTTGAAGCAAGCATCAAATTTAGCCGAAATTTGCAGCTTTTTGAAAAAACTGGTAGTAAAAATCATAGTAATTTTTACTGTTTTGCCCAAAAAACCATATTAAAGGTCCCGAAAAATTGTAAAGTTGGTATCATCAGACACAGGCTACTTTGATTAACACGTGTGAAGTGTTAAAATTGATAAATTTGCGATAAACATTCAAAATAGTCATGAAAACGTGATTTTCACGTAAATTTTACTATTTTTAATATAACTCTGTTATTTGAAGTCACACAACTTTGGTGTCTTCGGCAACTTTACTTATTTTTGCACGCTCTACAACTTTGCAGAAGACGGGAAACCTCTAGGACGTAAGACAAAAAAGTTAGTATCGCAGCGCCACCTATGCGGCAAAATTACCAACTAATTTTCTTCACCACATAAAAGTACAGGTAAAATTAATACAAGTCTCAGAAGACACCAACTCAAAAAAATGTACTCCCAAAACGCTAGAGGTTTTTACTTGCTAGATCCCGCTCGTGGCCCAGTGTGCATTGGTTGTAAATTGTAAGACTTTTTTTTTTCAATAGGTTATGATGTCGGTAAAGCAGATTTTTACTATTTTGGTCGGTACAATGATGACTAATTGATAACAAAACCAATTATCAATCAGCTGTAATTGTTCATGCTTATAACTAAATGAAATGTTAAACAAAATATTGTATAACACAATTAGTTATCAACTTGAACTCAATGATAACCATACTTCGTATCATTTTGGTATTCGAGAAGTAAATCTGAGTTATCATTTTTGTTATGTTGGCTCTTAATTCAACCTAAATGATAACAAACTCAATTATCAAACGAATGATAACCAGGTAACAGAACTTGTTATCATTTTGTTATCCGCCTTTGCTCGGGTTGCTTCTTTTCCGAAGGACGAACTAACATTTTGTGAGTTTTTCAGGAGTGGGATTTGATCCCACAGATCTGCACCCGAAAGAAAAATTGATGCATTCATTAGGACAATCGATGGATGATCAAATAAAGTGCGTTGATTTATTGCTTGCGATCATTATTGGGTATCATGCCTGGATTTTCTTTTGGTGAATTCCATGCGTGTGATGTAACGATCATAACCCATATTAATTTTTTTTTGATTTATTTATCAAAATACAAATAAAAAACTGCGTATATCATTCTCTATACATATAGGGTCTAGTGCGAACTAACTACTGGGATGAATCGCACCCTCTCTGGATTCGTAGTCGGTCACTCAGATCTTTGTACTCGTGCTTTTTAATCCATAATATGTAGGGATACCCACACGATTGAACTAGTCGCAAAATATCCGTTATAGCCAATACCGGCATTTTAAAAATGGCCATGGAAAACGAATAAGAGCAAACTAGGTTTTAAAACATGTTTTGCGACATTTTTGCTGCGTATGCTGCTATTGAAAGGATACGATTTCATTATTCGTTGATTATGGGTCTCACAATTGTAGCACAGAAAATAGAAAATAGAAATCGTCTCTGCCACACTCAATCGTTGCAGCATTTCTATGACAATAATGTAGCATTTTTCATGTAAGATTCTAGGCAGCGATTCGATTGTCAATTGAGGATAGTTTTGTAAACAAATGGCTATGCAGGTAGAATGCAGTTACTATACCGACAACGTTTGATCGACGTTTTGTCTTTCAGCGTTTTGTCAATCATTCGTTTCAACCGTTTCAGAGTGATTGCAAGAAACTTCATAGCTTTTTAGGAAGTGTTTTGGGGTTTCAAAGTGTTTCAAGGGAATTCAGAGACTTTAGGAGGGTTTCAAAGGGGTTTCTTAAAGACTTAAAGGCGTATCAAGAAAATTTATTGGGTTTCAGGGTATTTCCAGGGGTTTCAAGGGGACTCCCGAGGCTCCCGAGGGTTTCAGTTTGACTAGAAATATCTTGGTGTTACATCGGGTTTCAGTGAGTTTCAGGGGCTTCAGAGAAGGGGTCTCCAGTTAGCCTAGTGGTTTAGGCTATGGATCGCTAATCCGGAGACGGCGGGTTCGATTCCCGTTCCGGTCGGGAAAATTTTCTCGACTCCCTGGGCATAGTGTATCATTGTCCTTGCCTCACAATATACAAATTCATGCAATGGCAGGCAAAGAAAGCCCTTCAATTAATAACTGTGGAAGTGCTCAAAGAACACTAAGTTGAAGCGATGCAGGCCAAGTCCCAGTGGGGACGTAGAGCCACAAAGAAGAAGAAGAGAAGTTCTTTGGGTACTCAGGAAGGTCTGAAGGATTTTGAGGCATTCAAGGCGTTCCAAGGTGTTTCAGTGTTTTCACGGAGTTTCAAGGAGTTTCAGGGGGCTTTAAAAAAGTTTACGAATTTTACGAAAACCTTAGTAGGTTCAGAGACCTCTTTGAGGGGAATTTCAAACTGTTTCAGGGGATGTTTAAGTCAGAAAGGGTTAGTTCTTGAACATCATAGACTGCTAGGAGGAAATGAAGTAAGGGTGGGTAAGTAAAGTATTCGCTTCATACACATTTCGAAGCGTTTCACAGGCGTTTTACGACATTATAAATTATAAAGTTTCAGTGGGTTTCAGGAAGTTCCTGAAGCTTTAGAGGGGGTTCCCGGGGGCATGACGGAAAAATGTTACGATCGACTGAATGCAAGACGCCGTTTTCCCATAGTAATTCCCATATAAACAATGAAGGGCTTTCCTTCTTCTTCTGTATGGCTCTACGTTTCTACTGAAATTTGGCTTGCCTATCTTCAACTTAGTGTTCTTTGAGTACTTTCACTGTTATTTATTGAAGGGTTTTCTTTGCCAGCCATTGCATAACTTTGCATATTGTGAGGCAAATGATACACTATGCCCACGGAGTTGAGAAAATGTTGCCGACCGGAACGGACTGAAAGCCGAAAGAAATTGTCTGTCAATGTTGTTCTTGGATATTCTTAAACAGCTCAAAAAGGTCCCCATGCCGCACTTCTCTGTCCAGCTTAAACTTATCTTTCCGTAAATCCTTCAAGAACTTATATTTATTCAACTACCTATTTAGATATAAGACAAAAACGGCACTTGTAGGCATATGAGTCTTGTAATATAATGAAATGGTCTTCAATAGCTAGAATGCTATAGTATTCTTATGATTTCGTAACTAGAATGGGTACTTCTGAAAATTGCTTGAATGAGAAAAAATATGCTATGAGTTGATTTACAGTTATTTGATTCAGCACAAATCCGCATATGACTTTTGAAACACACCTTCAATACCAATACATAAGTTAGGACACTACGCGTTGCAATACAATCAAGTGCACTGACAATATTTAATGGGCGAATTACAAATGATTACACTTCCCGCAGTCATCTACAAATTTTGTTATACCACCACCATCACCGCAACCACACTTTGTTTCACCAAATCCAACCGAAGGTACCTACCTTCGTAGTTGATCCGACCGTCTTTGTCGGCGTCCGCCAGTTCCAGCATCTCGTTCAGCTGGTACTCCGTCACGTTCTCGCCGATCATGTCCATCGCCGATTTGAGCTCGTCCCGGGTGATGTATCCGTTGCCGTCGCGGTCAAATACCCTAACGGAAGAAGGAAAGTTTCAACGTTTCAGAAGTTTTATTGGAAATCGTCTATCATGAATATGTTGTACCTGAAGGCCGCAACCAGGTCCTGTGTGAGATCATCGTCGGCTGCCTGGGTGGTACTATTGCTACTACTGCTGCCACTGCTGCTGGTATTGCTTTCTTCCTTGAGCGCTTGGATGCGGGCCACCCACTGGAGGAACTCGGTTTCGTCTATCAGTCCGCTGCCTGGAAGAGAAGGAAGGATAAGATAGTTGAAGATGAATTAGACTTTTGCGACACGATAGTGTTTCTCAGATTTCTCTTAATTATCGTTTATAATATTTAATCATCTACACATAGGATCTTTTGTCTTCATTGTCTGTCTCCTTCCTTTGATTTGCCTTCTTTGAGATATTTTTTTTCTATTTTCCATCACAAGCTATCCCATATGAAAAATCAAATTACGTGTCCACAGCAATCTCACTTAATGGAAATATGCGATGCATTCAGTTAACTGAACTGCCAATCCAGATCAGGATGATTACGTTGAAACCTATTCCGCAACTGTGATGCACAAATCTGTCATTCTCGATAATTCACGCTCGGCAAAGCACATCAATAGTCCAGGGGTTTTCAGACCTTTTGTCTCGCGGTGCACTTTTTGCAAATACATTGGTACGTGGTGTACCAGATCCAAATATTCGAAAAATTCCAGAGCTATCCGATAGTGAACTATAGTTATGATTTGATTATTCTAGGTTCATCTTCTACGTAAAACTAGTGAGTTTTAGGAATTCTAAGCTGTTGTATTTCGAGAATCAGATCACATTTCGCCTTCGATGAAGTTGATCAGGCCATCAAGAACTATTCGACAGAGAACTACATAGGTTTATCCTCTAGGTGGCGCAAGTTAGCCTAAAAAGTTCTAAACTACTATATCTCGGGATCAGGACTACATAGAAGAATTTTATCTTCTACAAACTTTATCAGGACGCACAGAATTATCCGATAGTTAACAACATCTTCATTCGTTTTGTTTCGCTCTTCATCTGAATACGCCTAGCTGACGAAGTCAATGTAGCCCGAGCAACACAAAAAATTGTATTTTAATTTAAAAAAAATGCATCTGGAATCTGTGACGACTATGAAATTTTAGAAAGCTGGTCGTCACCAATGTTCTTTCGGACGAAGATGATTTTATTGCTTTCTTCACGCAGCGGTGAAGAGAAGGACGATTGACAGCCCTGAACAGGAGCATCAAGAGTTATTCGATGGTGAACTTGTTGATTTTAAGCATATGTGTTGGTATTACAAAGTCTTAAAAAACAGAAGTTTAGAAATTAAAAACCTCTGCATGTCGAGAAAAGGATCAAACAAAAGAATTGAGTCTTCGGCATAATTGATAGGTGCGGCAAGAGTTATGTAAATACAAGCATGTTGATTCTGAATATATCCGCTAGGTAGCGGTAGTGGGAAATTCTAAATGTTTGTGTCTCGAGAATTAGACATCATAGAGTAATTTTGTTTTCGGCTAAGTTGATCGGGATATCAAGAGCTATCCGATGATCCGCTATTTGAATCTACGTTTATCCGCTGGGTGATGATAAAAAGGCATAAGATATTTTACTAAGAATTTCATCTTCGGCAAAATTGGTCAGCACATTTAAAGCAACCTGATGATGAGCTTATTAATTTAGTTGATTCGAAAGAGAGTGTTAGAAATTGTAAACTCCTTTTTCTTAAAGACACTTACATCGTCTTCGGCCAGAGGCCGCACAGACTGAACATTACACTAACATTAGACAACGGACAACACCCAGTGACCCAGTGGAGAAATTTTCGTTTGACAAAAAGTTTTCTCCGACTGGAGTGGGAATCGAACCCACACTCCGAGGCTTACGAGACACCTAAACGACTGACGCCGCTTACCACTCGGCCATGAAGACCACAAATCAATACTGCATGACGATGAACTATATTTTAAGCTGAATGGATATCAAGGGATTTCAAGAATATTTGATGATTGCAAAGTTAATGCAAATTAGAACTGTAATGTATTTATGCTTTTCGCTTCCTATGAATTCCATAATATTCCTCCTAGCATTTTTCTAAAAATTCTTTCAAACGAGGCTTTGAGAACTGTCATAAAAGTAAGATGGTTTTATTTTGGATTTACGATAATGTTCTCAATGTTAACCAGCAGATTTCGCGTAAGTGTCTCTAATTTCGAGGCCGGCACACCCCCTTTTGGCATTTCATACAGCGGTATGTTGAATTCAAAGTGGTAATGAAATTTAATCTTTACTGTTAAGTGAAACTACATGCAGAGAAAGACTCCAGCTAGAAAGCTACAGGGGATAGACAAAATGATCGGGCGGGCAAAATTTTTACTTTTCATAAAATGATCTACTATACCTTCTTGAAAAGTTAATAAAACTTTCTCAAATTTTCACTGTAAGTTGATCAACTAATTGTGTAACAATGGTCAAAGATTGGAAAAAATGGAACATTCTACACGAAGATAGAAAGATTTTAGAAAAAGGTCACCGGATTCAATGAAGCGAATGCAACCAAATTTTGATTGAAATTGGAAATTATTAAAAATAAAATAAAAGAAGTTATAGCTATTTCAATTATTTTATGGGTTTTCAGGTACCGTAAAATGGGGTGTTAAGGGACGGAAAAATTTTTCAACCTCATCATTTCATGGATTCTTCTTCTTAAAACTTTCAGGAAAAGCAGTTCAATCATTGTCTTGCCGTCTGCTACGCATATAGATTTTAAAATTTTACGATTTTTGGCAGAAACTTAAGATATTTAAAAAAATGTGTGGATTTTTCGAAAATATGAAAATGGGGTGTTAAGGAACTTAAGAGGAGAAATGTAAAAGCTCTGATATTTCAAAGAAAGATAAAAATTGATTAATTGTAAACGAAGACTGTAATATTTCTTGAGCACCCTTACACTGAAAACCACTTTTCAGTAACAAGAAGTTCAAATACTTCATCATTTAAAAAAAATTAAAGTGAAGTATGAAATATGGGTGATTAACAGGAATGGTTCAATGGAAGAATCATATATTATTTTTGTCCTGAGGAATTCCTCAAGATATTGCTTCAGGAATTTCTTAACAAATGCCATCATGAATTAAAATTTATCCAGCAGTTTCTCCAGAAATTTCTTTAATATTATTCCAGGTTATTTTAATGTAGATATTCCAGCAGAAATAACCCTCGGAAAACTTGCAGTAATTCCGTTGGGAATACCTTCAGAATTTTTTTCAATAATTCCTCCATAAGTTTTATTACGAATTTCACCATGCATTCTTTTGAGAATTTCCCCAGTAATTCTTTACAAATATCATTCTTAATTCCACCAGAAATCCGTTTGGTAAGCTTCAGAAAATACTTTAAGAATTTCTCCGGGAATTCTTTCAAAAATTCCAATCAAACTAGATTCCTTTCCTTGAGGAATACCCTAAGAAATTGTTGGAGAAATTTCTTCGAAAAATTCTTTCATGAATTCCTTCGGAATTACCGGAAAAAAATCTTTGAAAATTTCTAAAGGAATTCTTCCGGAAATTCCTGGAGGAATATCTTTGGAAGTTGCTAGAGGAATGCATTCGGAAGTTTTTAAAGGAATCAATTAAAAAATAATTTCAGGAATTTATTTCGAAAATCCATGAGGAATTCCACCGGAAATTCCTTGACAAATTCTTCAGAAATTTCTTGAGGAATTCCTTCATTTCTAAAGCTCCTTGAGAAATTCCATAAGACATTCCTTCGAAAGTTCTTCTACGATTTCCTTTAGAAGATTCTTCGGGAATTCCTTGAGGAATTTCTTTGAAATATATTTAGAATATTCCTTGAGGAACTCCTTCGGAGTTTTCGCGAGGAATTCCTCCGAAACTTCCTTGAGGAATACCTTCAAAAATTCTTGGAGGAATTCATCCGAAAATTTCTGTGAGAATTCCTTCCCAAATTCCTGAAGCAATTCTTTCGAAAATATTGAAAAAAAAAATCCACTTAAAGTCTCATGAGATATCCCTTCTGAAATGCCATAAGGAATTTCTTTAAAAATCTTTCAAAACTTCCTTGAAAAAATATTTCGGAAATTCCTGAAGAAACGCTTTTTGTGATTTTTTATTTCCTAGGGGAACTCATTCGGTAATTCTTTGAAGAATTCCTTTAAAAATGCCTTGATAAGGAAAATTCGGAAATTGTTAAAGGAGTTCGTTTGGAGTTTTTTTTGGCATATGTCTGAAATGTCTTATCGAGCACCTTCGAAAATTTCGTGAGAAATTGTTTGATAAGTTCGTTGAGGATTTTTTTCGGTTTTTTTATAAATCTTTACGAAATTTCTCAAGGAATTCCAGCGAAAGATCCTTCAGAAGTTTCTTCGGAAATTCCTCAAGAAATTCCTTCAAAAATGTATTGCGGAACTCCTACGAAAACTTGATTAACTTCTTCAAACATTCCTTCAGAAACACGTTTGGGAATTATGTGAGAAAATCCTAAGGAAATTTTTTGAGGACAACCGTCAAAATTTTTTGAAGGAATTCATTCGGAAATTTTTGGAGGTATTTCAAGGCAAATCCATAAGAAATTTCTTTGGCAATTCCGGGAGGGATTTCTTTGAAAATTCGTAGAGGAATTCCTTCGGAAGTTCAGGAGAAAATCCTTTGAAAATTCCAGGAGAAATTCCTTTGAAAATTCCTGGAGGAATTTCTTCGGGAAAATCCTGGAGGAATTCCCTCGGAAATTCTTGGAGGAATTCCTTCGAGAATTCGTGGAGGATTTCCTTCGGGAATTCCTGGAGGAATTTCTTCGGAAATTCCTGGAGTAATTCCTTCGGAAATACCTGGAGAAATTCCATCCTGAAATTTCTGGAGGAATTTCTTCGGAAATTCATGGAGGTATTCCTTCAGAAAATCCTTGAGAGATTCCTTCGCAAAAGTCCTGGAGGAATTCCTTCTGAAATTTATGGAGGAACTCCTTCGGAAATTCGTGAAGGATTTCCTGGAGAAATTCTTTCGGAAATTCCTGGTGGAATTCCTTCGGACATTCATGAAAGAATTCCTTCGGAAATTCCGGCAGGAAATCGTTTAAAATTCCAGGTGAAATTCCTTTGAAAATCCCTGGAGGAATTCCACCGGAAATTACTTCAGGAATTCCCTCGGAAATTCCAGGGGGAATTCCTTCGGAAATAGCTGGAAGTTTGCATTCGGAAATTCCTGAAGGAATTTCTTCGGAAATTTATGAAGGAATTCCTTCGGAAATTCCAGGAGGTATTCCATCGGAAATTGCAGAAGATTTTCTTTGAAAATTCCTGGAGGATCTCCTTCGGAAATTCCTGGAGGATTTCTCAGGAAATTTCAGGAGGAATTCCTTAAAAATTTCGTGGAGGAATTTTTCAGGAATTCGTGAATGAATTCTTTCGAAAAATTCATGGAGGAATTCCTTCGGTATTTCCTGGAGGAATTCCTCCGGAAATTCCTCGAGGAATTTCTTCGGAAATTCGTGGAGGGATTCCGTCGGAAAATTTCTGGAGGAATTCCTTTGGAAATTCATGTAGGAATTCCTATGGAAAATTCTTTAGAAATCCCTTCGCAAAATTCCTGTAGGAATTCATTCGGAAATTCATGGAGGAATTCCTTCGGACATTCACGGAGGAATTTCTCCGGAAATTCCAGGAGGACATCCTTTAAAAATTCCAAGTGGAATTCCTTTGAAAATTCCTAGAAAAATTTCTTCGGAAATTCTTGGAGGAATTCCTCCGGAAATTCCTCGAGGAATTTCTCCGGAAATTCCTCGAGGAATTTCTCCAGAAATTCGTAGAAGAATTCCGTCGGAAAATTTCTGGAGGAATCCCTTCGGAAATTCATGGAGGCATTCCTACGGAAAATCCTTTAGAAATTCCTTCGAAAAATCATGGAAGGATTTCTTCGGACATTCATGGAGGAATTCTTTCGGAAATTCCAGGAGGAAATCCTTTGAAAATTCCAAGAGGAATTCCCTTGAAAATTCCTGGAAGAATTTCTTCGGAAATTCCTGGAGGAATTCCTCCGGAAATTCCTAGAGTAATTCCTCCAGAAATTTTTGGAGGAATTTTTCCGAAATTTCCTGGAGGAATTTCTCCGGAAGTTCCTGGAGGATTTCCCTCGGAAATTCCTGGAGGAATTGCCATGGAAATTCCTGGAGAAATTCTCTCGGAAATACATGGAGGAATTCTTTCGGAAAATCCTGAAGGAATTCCATCGCAAAATTCCTGGTGGAATTACATCGGAAACTCATAGAGAAATTCTTTTGGAAATTTCCAAAGGAATTTCTCCAGGAATTTCCGACAGGAATTTCCTGGAGTTTCTGAAGGAATTCTTCCTGGAATTTCCAAAAAAAAATCCATCAGGAATTCCCAAAAGAGTTTTTGCAGGAATTTCCGAAGGAATTTCCAAAGGAATTCCTGCAGGAATTTCCAATGGAATTTCTCCGGGAATTAAAAAGAAAATCCTCCAAGAATATCCGAAGGAATTCCTCCAGGAATTTCCAAAATAATTGCTACACGAATTTAAAAAGGAATGCATCCGAGAGATTCCGGAGGGATTTTTCCAGGAATTTCCGAAGAAATTTCCCTAAGAATTTCCGAAAAAAATCCTGCAGGAAATTCCAAAGGAATTCCTCCATGAATCTTTAAACGAATTCGTCCGCCAATTTCCGAAGAAATGCCTCCCGGAATTTCCAAAAGAATTCCTCCAGGAATTTTTGAAGGAATTCCTAACGGAATTTGTAAAGGAATTCCTCCATGAATTTTCGAGGGAATTCCTCTTGGAATTTCCAAAAATAAAATCCAAAAAGACTTTCCGAAAAAAAAATTCTCCAGGAATTTCCGAAGGAATTCTTCCAGTAATTTCCGAAGAAATTATTCCAGCAATTTCCGAAGGAATTCCTCCTAGAATTTCCAAAGGAATTCGTCCAGTAAATTCCGAAGGAATTCCTCCAGGAATCATAAAAAGCATTCCTCTAAGAAGTTTAGAATGATTTTTTTCCAGGAATGTCCTAAGGAATTCATCCAAGGATTTTCTCAGGAATTTCTCTATAGATTTCTGAAAGAATTCCTCCAGAAATTTCGGGAGGTATTAATCCAAGATTTTTCGAGGGAACTCCCCAAGGAATTTCCGAAGGAATTCCTCCAGAAATTTCCGAAGGAATTCCTTCAGGAATTTCCGAACGAATTCCTTCAGGAATTTTCGAAGGAATTCCTTCAAGAATTTCCGGAGGAATTCTTCCAGGAATTTGCGAAGGGATTCCTCCAAGAATTTTGAAAGGAATTTCTTCTGGATTTTTTTAAGGAATTTCTCCAGGATTTTTTGAAGGAATTGCTTCAGGAATTTCCGAAGGAATTCCTCCCAGAATTTCTGAAAGAATTCCTCCAGAAATTTTCAAAAGTATTCATCCAAGATTTTTCGAAGGACCTCGCAAAAGAATTTTCGATGGAATTCCTCCAGTAATTTCCGAACGAAGTCCTTCAGGAATTTCCGATGGAATTTATTCAGAAATTTCCGAAGGAATTCCTCCAGGATTTTGCGAAGGGATTCCTCCAAGAATTTTGGAACGAATTCCTCCAGGAATTTCCAATGGAACTCGTCCAGCAATTTCCGATGGAATTCCTTCAGGAATTTCCGAAAGAAATTCCAAATGAATTCCTCCGGGAATCTCCAAAGAAATTCGTCCAGCAATTTCCGAAGGAATTCCTCCCGAAATTTCTGAAAGAATTCCTCCAGGAATTTCCAAATGAATTCCTCCTGAAATTTCCGAAGGGATTCCTCCAGGAATTCCGCTAGGAATTTCTGAAGGGATTCTTGCAAAAATTTCCAAAAAAAATCCAAAAATTATTTCCGAAAAAAATCGTCCACGACTTTCCGAAGAAATTCCTCCAGGACTTTCCGAAGGAATTCCACCAGGAATTTTCAATGACATTCGTCCAGCAATTTCCGAAGGAATTCCTCCAGGAATTTCCGAAGGAATTGCTCCAGCAATTTCCGAAGGAATCCTTCAGGAATTTCCGAAAGAAATTTCTTCATGAATTTCCGAAGGAATTCCTTCTGGAATTTCCTATGGAAATCTTCCAGGAATTTGCGAAGGGATTCCTCCAGGAATTTAGGATGGAATTCCTTCGGGAATTTCCAAAGGAATGCCTCCAGGTATTTCCAAAGGAAAACTCTCAGGAATTTTCGAAGATATTCCTCCAAGAATTTCCGATGGAATTCCTGCATACATTAAAAAAAAAAAAATACGAGGATGCAGAAGAATTTTATTTTTACTAGTCAAAAACAGCTCTGATCATCTAAGTTTATCGGTTAAGTTAGAATATATTTGCTCGGTCAGGGGGGGGGGGCCACGGCCCCCCCTGCCCCCTCTGGCTACGCCCTTGCACCTACGATCATTCGCATATTTTTCCTAACTATATTTCTAACCTTGCAAATGAATGTTTCAATGGTAGCGAAATAGAGGAAAAGCAATGCCGTTCAGTTTTTGATGTCTAGTGTCCAGTTAAAGTCGTATTTTCATGAGTGATAATCCTTATAGTATACCTTTAGGCTGATACAAATTTTATTTTGACTTTTTGTCTCCCCCCCCCCCCCCCCCTTCAAAATATGTTGACTGGATTTTGCATTTTGAGGGGGCAGATAAAAAAATATTTATCAAAATTTCGGGTCTTGCTCAAAACTCTTTAACAAATCCAATGAGTTTTTAATATTTTTAAAATTAAATGCTTTATTATTTTATCCCCCCCCCGACCAGTCAAAAAGTGGTGGGACAAAAAGTGAAATAAATGTTTGTAACGGCCTTATTTCCAACACACATTTTAAGCGAATTTGGAAATTGTAAATCAATATTTATACGGTTGGGCGATTTCTCAAAGTTGTATGTAAAGTCGAATCCCTTAACACCCCATGAGTTCTTAACACCCCATTTTACGGGAATTGATCTGTTTTTAATGTCCCATCACTTTTTTGAATTTATTGCCGGCTATTTTGTTACTTTCTTTAAACAAATATTTATATTCAAATGAATTAGAAGGAACTGTAGCTACCATGTCGTATTTTGAAACGATGTTGAAGCATTGGATAATTTGGTGTTATATTAGAAAAATAATCTAATTGTTATATTTTTCTTCCGTGGTGAGAATTCTCAGTTCAGTCAAAAAAAAAAAAATAAAGCTCATTGTATTCGGTTCGTTGAATGCGGAGATATAACAGTTCAAAGTTGTCTATCGGATAATTATAACTTTTTCTAGAATCTTTCTAACTTCGTGTAGAATGGTCCAATCTTTTTCAAATTTAAACTTTGGAGAATATTTGATGCACTTCTCGAACAGTTACAGTTAGTTGAACATTTTTTGAATAGGGAAAAAATTGCCTGTCTCGATCATTTTATCGATCCCCTGTACATATATACATACATGCGATACTGTTTTTAGTGTTATAGAATCTGCTTGCCAAATGGTTCTTAAGGCAGTTAATATTATAACTGCTCAAGAATTTCTTTGCAGATTACGTTAGCAGTAACTGTTTTTTTTTTTAGTTTGACAGGTTATTATTTTTTAGAATTTCTGAAGAAAGTCTCTGATGATGTTTTGGGAAACTTCAGGGGAAACTCTTGCATGAAATTTGAGGGCCATTTCTGTAGGAATTTCGACAACAGCTTTCGGAAGAGTTTCTTAAAGTACTTATGGAGTGATTGCTAAAATATCTTTTTTTGGTAATTCCCACAGAATTTATTCAGGGTATTTGGTAAAATTACTCCTGGAGCAGTTGATGCAGCAACTCTTAGCCAACATTCGAAATAAATTTCTAAGGAAATACTTAGAATTCCTGTACACACATGTTTAAAAAATACTAGAGGAATAATATATTTTTTTACGTATTTTCGGAAAAAACACCATTAGGAAATCTTGATCATCTTTAATTTTTTATTATTATTTTTTTTTAAATAGTGAAGATCTTTCTGATGAAGACCCCCAAGAAAATCCTTAAAAAATCAAAACCCCTACAGAATCTTTTGGCTTATCTTAGAGGAATTAAAACATTCTGTGACTATCTAAGATTACCTCCTTCCGAATTCCCTGACAAACTCTTTGAGAAGCTTCTAGAAGACCTTTTTGGAGAACTTAAAAACATAGCTTCAGGACTGCTGGAGAACAATTTTAAGAAAAAAAATCCTTGGAGAAACTTCTTGATGAATCACAGAGAGAATCTTTGAAGAATTTCTTAAGAAATTGCCAAGGAGATTCCGTCATGCCTATATCAACCCATGAATGCGTTTATAATTTTTTGAAGAATTTTCCTGAGCTGTACCTGATAAAATTGTTAGTGGAACTGCTGAAAAAACTAGTGCAAAAATCCTGGGGAAATTATTAGTTAGAATTTCGGCAAAGAACATTTGTTTGGTGCATTGCGGTTCACATTCTGAAAACCCCTGCAATAGTCAATAGCTATAAAACCGTACTTCTTTAATTCCTTCATAGACAATATTCCGGGATCATGAGAAAAATCACGCCAAGAATATCGAAATATATTACATTTGGCAGCCACTCACATCAACTATGCGCTACTCACAGTTAGCATCAGGTGCGTTGGTACCAGTGTGCCATTCCGAATATATTTCGCACATTACTCGGGTACATGTCATCTCCTCCGTGAAACATCCCTAGCAGAATTAATCACCAATCGTAACGACCAGAAAATTCCTTCGCTGATAAGGACACACCGCAACCGAACGTGCAAGCGTCGAGAAAATAAAAATATTCCAAAATATCGCATCCTAGCGATAGGTAGTGAACGAAATAACCAACACAGTCTTTTTAGAGCGTCCATAACATGTCAAGTGCAATCTTACACACCAAAATTTGATGGAAATAACTAAGTCTTAGTATCTTTTTGTTCAAACAGATGTGAGTTCGCGAGTAAATTTGACCCACCATAATGTCTTATAAATCGAGTGCACCACTTAACTGTCGCAAAAATATTTTCCCAGTGAAAAAGGAAAAGATCAAGGAACTGGAGGCGGTCAATGTGGGTACCGCGGTGCGGTTCGGGGTATCCATCGCAGTCGCAATATTTACGGCGGAAAATGTGCGCGTAATAAATCTCGTACGGTATGGGATTTATGGAATGCTTTCATTTTTTATTACTGCTCAATTTTCTGCATTGACTCGCAGAATGTTTGTGGTGGGCGGGTGGAGTGATGGCCCATTGATTTTGGTCTCATAATTCGGCTGCCAACAAAAATAGTTGATGATACAAGTCACGACAGTCAGTGTTTTTGTCGTGGGTCGCAAAAATAAACCAAACCTCTCAGGGTTCTGCTTCAGAATCCTTACAGGATTCAGGATTCTGCTTCAGAATCCTCTCAGGATTCTGCTTCAGAATCCTCTCAGGATTCTGCTTCAGAATCCTCTCAGGATTCTGCTTCAGAATCCTCTCAGGATTCTGCTTCAGAATCCTCACCGGATTCTGCTTCAGAATCCTCACCGTATTCTGCTTCAGAATCCTCACCGGATTCTGCTTCAGAATCCTCACCGGATTCTACTTCAGAATCCTCACCGGATTCTGCTTCAGAATCCTCACCAGATTATGCTCCTAAATTCTCACCGAATTCTGTTCCAGAATCCTCTCAGGATTCTGCTTCCGAATCCTCTCAGGATTCTGCTCCAGAATCCCCTCAGGATTCTGCTTCAGAATCCTCTCAGGATTCTGCTTCAGAATCCTCTCAGGATTCTGCCTCAGAATCTTCTCAGGATTCTGCTTCAAAATCCTTACCGGATTCTGCTAAAGAATCCTCACCGGATTGCTTCAGAATCCTTTCATGAATCTGCTTCAGAAACCTCTCAGGATTCTTCTTCAGGACCCTCACCGGATTCTGCTGCAGAATCCTTACCGGATTCTGTTTCAGAATCCTCTCACGCTTCAAAATCTTCTCTGGATTCTGCTTCAGAATCTTTACCGGATTCTGCTTCTGAAGCCTCACCGAATCCTATTTCAGAATCCTCTCAGGATTCTGCTTCAGAATCCTAATCGGAAGATGTCGAATTATGCTAAACTATCTATTACAATCTTATAGACCGAGAAAGCCATAACATTCCTACCAGTCGTATACCTCCCACAAAATGAGAACAAAGAGTTGCCACAGTCAGGTCGGGAAAATTCGATACCCTCCTCTGAGTCACGTGTGTCTTCCCAAGACGATTGTTGTTTTTAGCCCGACAGAATTTAATCCACTGAAGAAGCGAGCACGAACAACCATCGATTAATGCGCTCTCGGTCGGTCATGTTT